>NW_017670941.1:273105-283293 GCF_001879085.1 Nicotiana attenuata
TACCGACTAATCCCCGCCCCCCCCCCCCCCCAGATTTAAGATCTGCTCTACTCAATCTTATATGCAATTTAGAATTCCCTCTCCTGAGTTCAATCCTAGATTCGTAGATAGTATTCAATTGGTGATCAAGCAATCAAATAATTAAGGGCAAGAATGAATAAATAAACCAATATAATAAAATAATAAGAACAATTCAAGCTTCAAACTACACCGATCTTGCAGCACCCACCAACTCTAGAACTAATAAACTATGAAACTAAAAGAAGAGAGGAGAAGAAAAATTAGTTAGAAGCCTCCTCCAAGGATGGTGTGTGTTCCTCCACGTGAATTTCACTTCAAAGTCTGTTATATCCCATCCAAATTAGGTTTAGGTCTCCTTTTATACAAGTTGGGGTCGTGTAGAGCCGAAATAACCTTGTCCAGAACGAAATAGGAAAATTCCGCAACCGCAGGGTCCACGCCAGCGCCTAGCGTTGACCGTGGCGCTGGAGGCAGAATGTTTCACGCCTCATCTCCTTCAATTCTTGCGCCGCCAGATCTTCTTTAGTTGTTTGATTTCAATTGCATTTTTGTGCCTTCCACTTGGAGGGGCAAACCTCAAAGGGTGCCCCCCCCCCCCTTTTTTTTTATTTATTTAATTTTTTTCTTTTTCTTCCGCGTTTTATTCAATTTTGCTTCAAATCTCTTCATCTTCATAAAGCTTTATTCGTACACAATTAAATATAATATTAAGCATAATGTAATATAATTAACACTCAAAGACGATTAAAAGTACTAGAACGTGAGGTAACAATGGGTAAATATATATCATTTTTGGCCGAATATCAACACCCTACACTTAGACTCTTGCTCGTCCTCGAGTAAGCATTAAAACCACTCTCAATAAATCAAGCCTAGAAACACCACCATTTCGATTCGGTTGATACTAACAATTAGGCCGTATAGCAACTCAAATCATCAAATATACACTTCCTCATCATCGTGCAAGACATACAAGTCACAAACAAACAGCAAACTTTTAACCTCCTAACCTCAGAGACGGACTCTAACTTACCAAATTTAAGCTCGCTCACCTACTCTGTCAAAGAAGCTAATAAAATCACCTATCTATCATGAAACAAGTGCCCTCACAAGAATAAATAGTCCATACACTCAAATCAAAGAATGAATATAATTTAAGGACTTAGCATCAAAGAATAACTCTCGTACTCACAACGAATTCACATGTATGCACAAAGAACCATATACTTGCCTATTATGTACATCTCTACTAATTAAGTATGCTCGAATAGAATCAAATAGGACTTTAACGGGTTTTAATGTTGGCTAGGGGACGGGTAGGAGAATTATATAATAGTGACTTACACTTCCCTAAGCACTTTGCACTTTTAGACTTCATCACCCATTATTTTCTACTCTTCACTTAATTTTTCAGCCCTCTTCATCAATTGTTTCACAAGTATTTCCCTCATATCAAGAACGTTCCATTTTTTTTTTCAAAGCAATTTTTTCCATTCACCTCTTTTTTTTTCATGTTACATTTTTTTCAAGAGGGCCTTTTCATCACTTTTCAGCTATCGTTGGTCACCATTTTTCACTTAATCATCTCATTCTTCAAATTTATCAATTTATATCACGGTCTAAGCAATAGTGCTCAAGGAAGCAGGGTGCAAAAACTAGGGATTCAAACAAAAGGATCAAGGCAAAGATACGGCTTCCAAATAAAAGGCTACAGGTTCAAAGGGCTAACTAGTGGTCAATATCTGAAAAGGATAAAATTCACAAGACATATCAAAGAAAGCCTATTATCATCTTCTAAACAGAGCAACACTTTCATTTTGCTTCAATAACATGCAGGGCAAGTTCTATACTAAGATGCAAAATATGGAATATATGTAAGAAATCCTCACCACACATGGCACAAGTATCAATCAAGATGGATCAATTCTACTCTAAGACAGACAGGATCACAGCGAACGACAAAATAAAAATAAGCTATATACAGAGTCACAACTCTGAGCTTAGGTGTCAGAAAGTCTGCTGTTTTATTCATTACTCAAGCACTCAGAGGAAAGTATTACTCAAGCTCAGGCCTAAATATGCTAGTATCAAGCAAGTCATAAAAGTTTTTCTTCTCCCTCTTTTACTACTAAAAAAAATCTAATAAAAATAAAAAAAATTACCCGGTTCAAGCTACATCCCATGAAAAAGAACCGATTCACAAAGAAAAACCACAGGGGATTATTACTACCTAAAAAAAATAAAAGACATATTTTTGGATTTTTCTATTTTTCTTCCTTTTTTTATTTTTTTATTGGACTTGATCCCTCAAGAAAGCTGTCCACAAAATCCATCGTCGGGAAAAGTCCAAATTTTCTGTTTCTTTTTCGTTTTTTTATTTTTAACAAAAACTACTACACTAAGAACGAGTAACAACTAAGCTAAGATAGCACAGAAAATCACCCAGACAATTTCCTCACCCCACACTTAAAATTGTGCAATGTCCTCAATGCATACTGAAAATAACAAAAGGGTAAAAGAGACTCCCTGGTGGGCCACAGGCCGAAGCATTAGCAGCTCATGGGATACTCAGACTTCTCCCAGGTATGATCCCTGGTGCAGGGACCTCACACTTAGTTTAACCACCTGCTCGCTTTTGCACTCGCCTATTGGCTTTGATCCTACTCCTACAAAATACAAAAACAACACTACAAAAAAAAAAAACACAATTAAAAAAATAAACAAAAAGAAAAAGAAAAAAAATAGAATTAGGTTGCCTCCCAACAAGCGCCTTATTTATAGTCGTGGCACGACGCCATCGCTTCACCACTTTTCCTTCCACTTTGAGGATATGAATTGCGCCCCCAATTTTGCATCAATTTGTCTGTCACGTTCCTGGGCCGGTGGTGTAAAGATAAAAGAACCAAACAATAGGTATCGCATCTTGCACTTCTTGGCCTTTAAGTGCGGGATGTCGTTTTGCCTTTTTGGTGTTGCAAATTTCAGAATATAAACACTTTGTTCCTCATCCATTGACTCCTCCATATGCTCGGCTGGATCAATTCCCATGTCACCAATCAAACGCAATGTTGAAAAGTGTTTAGAATGAGGTCCAATATGCTCCAACTCCAAAATTGCATTATTTTTGATATCCTCAATTTTGCACTCTTCATCAACCTTGGCATCATTAATAATATTTTGATCGAATAGTTGGAATTCCTCTTACCGCTCCACAAGCTGGCCAGTATCCATAATAATTAGTTGTAGGGCATCAGACGCCTCAACCTTTTTATTCGATTGAGCCTGCAGGTCATAGATATCTGAGCCTAATTGGTCTATCTCTTTCCTGAGCTCAGTTCTTTCGTCTATCGGCTGTTCTGTCATATTTGAAAGACCATCACGGAGAAACTCATGAGATTTTATTAGTTGAGCTTGTTCCTCTAGCCAAGATTGGCTCACTATATCTGCTTCTTCTAAATTATCTTCTGGTGGGAACTCGCTCTCTTTAGCCACTTCCTCCGCCTCGGCCTTCATTCTCATGATTGCTGCACTAATTCTTTGTATATACTTTCGATTTTCATCTTGTTGCTCGGCTACTTGCATCATCATCTCCATAATACGGGTAGCATGTTCCTCATCCACCACTTCATTACTCCTATCAAACTCATAAATATTATTAGAAACATCATAATAAGAGTTCTGAGAAGGATAATAAGAATTAGGACAACCATCCCAATGGCCACCTTGACCACCACACATATTACAAATATTACACCCATAAGATTGAGATTCATAATTTTTCCACAAGTGTCACGACCCATTTTCCATAATAGGTCATGATGGCGCCTAACACCGTTGTCAGGCCAGCCGATGCGGAATGTGATTAAGTACTCATTTTACTTTAGCCAAAGACAGTTATACTAGATTATCGGATTTAAAGATAAGACCAGTAAAGTCCATAAAGTGCTAAAATAGCTATACAACCCCAAAATAAATGTCTACTACTGTGTGTGCCAGAACCTGGTGTCACAAGCTACGGGCGACTAGTAGAATATACACAAAAGAATAATACACTATCCTACTGTCTGAATCAGGATAGACAGAAACAACAACAAAAAAAAGTACAAGAAAGGACTTCTTCGGCTGCGGATTGGCATGAGAGAGAAGCAGCTCACCGTAGAAGTCCCCAAGCGTGCTCACTGATGCGCACCAGGATGATGTCCATATCCACCTGCCTCAAATCCTGTACATTTAAGTACAGAAGCGTAGTATGAGTACATAAACCACATGTACTCAGTAAGTATCCCGTCTAATCTCGAAGAAGTAGAGACGAGAGGTCGGCTTGATACTTACTAAGGTCAAGATAATATAATAATAAAGTGAGATATACAGCATGAAGAATTTCTAATAACACAAGTTTAAGAGAAGAGTCATATTCATGTTCTGGACATAATTAAACTACCAGTTTTCCCTTTTCCATATTAAACAAGTGATCACGTCATATCTAAATGTAAGCATATAAATCATGCACAATCATGCCGAGGTCGACGACCCGCTCCAACAGAAAATAAATTATGCACTGCCGAGGTCGAGCGGCACGAACCATAGATGCCTCTATTATCACCGAGGTGATAGGCCCGATCCATAATCATCAAGAAAATATCAAGAAAAGCACATAAGGCTCAATTACATACAAGGGAATTCCTACCAAGTCTCAACAAACTCATACGTCCACCTTTCATTTCCTCAAGTCTCTAGCAAATCAAAATGATCATATTGACAATTTAAAATAACAGATATTCCCTAATTAGACATGACGTGGGTCCTAAACTACCCGAACAATTATCATATAGTAGCTACGCACGGAATCTCGTCACCTAGTACGTACGTAGCCCCCGCATTTAGCAACAATTACTCATTTAAAATTCTATGGGGACAATTCCGTCTTACAAGGTTAGAAAGGAGACTCACCTCGCTCCAAAGTGCACTCCCAATGTCCAAGAACGAGCCCAAGTCCTTAATTCGAAGCCGGACAATCCCAAACTAATCAAACGAAGTAAGAACTAGTAAATAAAGGCTTACAAGGTTGAATTCTAGCTATTTAAGCAATTTCCTAACCATTAACACAAGTTTCCTAAATTTCGACCCCGGGCCCACGTGCCTGGATTCCGAGATTTTTCGAAGGAAGTTGTTCTCTATCACCTAAGGATCACAAATATATGATTTCTAGTTCACTACTTGGCAAATTATGTGATAAAACATTAGTTTTCATTAAACCCTAGGTCTAGCTCAAATCCCTTGATTTTACCTAATTTTTAGTGTTAAATCTACCTAATGTTTATGTATTTGAACTAAAAATGAGTGGGGATTACTTACCTTGCAATGTTATGTTGAAATATCCTCTTTGGAATCACCAAAATCGCCTAAGTGTTGAGAGTAATGTGGAAGAAATGAGTTTGGATTCGTATTAATGAACCCTTCTGCCCCCAGTTATTTTCGCATCTGCGGAAGTATTTCCGCTTCTGCAGAATCCACTTCTGCGCAATTTGGCCGCTTCTGCGGCTTTTGGGATTTGGGGCTCAACCGCTTCTGCGGTCTGGGGGCCGCATAGGCGGAACCGCTTCTGCGGTCCCTGGGCCGCTTTTGCGGTTTCCCCTGGCCTGCCCTTCTCCGCTTCTGCGATCTGATGACTGTATCTGCGGTCCCGCTTCTGCGGTCCAAGAACCGCAGATGCGGTTATGACAAAAGCAGCAAGCTTCAGTCATCTTCCAATTTCTAACTTCACTCGAGCCTCGCTCGTTTGACGCTCGGGGCTCCCGTGCCCCGCCCGAACATACCGACAAGTCTGAAATCACGAGGCGGACCTACTCGAACCCTCGAAACACTCAAAACAACGCTAAATCGGGGAATCAACCCCAAAACCAAATGAATCAAATCATTGAACTTCAAGTTCTTAATTCTCCTCCAACGGGTCAAAACGCCCTTAAACTACTCGGATTGACACCAAATTTTACGGGTAAGTCTTAACTGATATTTCGGACTTGTACCAAGTTTCGGAATCGAAATCCGAACCCGATACCTAGGAAAACAATGATTTCTTAGTTTATTTAAACCTTTGAAACTTTAACTTAACAATTTCACATAAAAATTCATTACTCGGGCTAGGGACCTCGGAATTCGATTCCGGGCATACGCCCAGGTCCCATATTTTCCCACGGACCCTCAGAAATTGTCAAATCACGATTCCGGGTCCGTTTCCCCAAAATGTTGACCGAAGTCAAACTTGGCCTTTTTAAAGAAACTTAAAGAAGCAACTAGACTTATTCTTGCTCAAAACTCTTCTAACTTCCGAACCACCCGTCCCCGCAAGTCATAAATTAGCATAAGCAAGTGCGGGAAGTCTTATTTAAGGGAACGGGGTTCAAAAATGCAAAACGACCGGTCGGGTCGTTACATTCTCCACCTCTTAAACAAACGTTCGTCCTCGAACGGACATAGAAAAGTACCTGGACTGCTGAATAAGTGGGGATATCTGCTCCGCATGTCCTCCTCGGACTCCCAGGTCGCCTCCTCGACCGGTTGGCCCCTCCACTGGACTCTTACCGCAGAAATCCTCTTGGACCTCAACTGGCGATCCTGTCTATCAACAATGGCAACTGGCTCCTCCTCGTAGCCCAAGCTCTCATCTAACTGAATGGTACTGAAATCCAACACATGTGAATGGTCGGCATGATACTTCCGAAGCATCGATACATGGAAGACTGGATGAACTCCTGATAAACTGGGAGGTAAAGCAAGCTCATAGGCAACCTCTCCAACTCGCCTCAACACCTCAAAGGGGCCAATAAACCTTGGGCTTAGCTTGCCCTTCTTCCCAAACCTCATAATGCCCTTCATTGGCGAGACTTTCAAGAGAACCTTCTCGCCAATCGTGAATGATACATCACGTGCCTTCTGATCCGCGTAACTCTTCTGCCTGGACTGAGCTGTGCGGAGCCTCTCCTGAATCAACTTTACCTTATCCAAGGCATCCTGTACCAAATCTGTGCCAAGTAACTTAGCCTCACCGGGCTCAAACCACCCAATAGGAGAACGACAACGCCGACCATACAATGCCTCATACGGGGCCATCTCTATGCTGGACTGATAGCTATTATTGTATGCAAACTCCGCCAAGGGCAAGAACTGATCCCACTGCCCTCCAAAGTCGATCACACATGCTCTAAGCATATCCTCTAAAATCTGAACAGTCCGCTCCGACTGCCCGTCGGTCTGAGGATGGAATGCCGTGCTGAGCTCTACGCGAGTCCCCAACTCACTCTGAACAGCTCTCCAGAAATGGGAAGTGAACTGAGGGCCTCTGTCCGATATGATGGAAACCGGCACACCGTGCAACCTGACTATCTCCCGAATGTAAATCTGAGCATATCTCTCCGCCGTATAAGTAGTCGCCACCGGAATGAAGTGGACCGACTTGGTCAACCTATCCACAATAACCCACACTGAATCAACCTTCCGCTGAGTCCGCGGCAACCCAACCACGAAATCCATGGTAACGCGCTCCCACTTCCATTCCGGAATGGGCATCTGCTGAAGTAGGCCACCTGGCCTCTGGTGCTCATATTTGACCTGCTGGCAATTCAAACATCTAGCAACATACTCCACTATGTCCTTCTTCATCCTCCGCCACCAGTAGTGCTGTCTCAAGTCACGATACATCTTTGTGGCACCCGGATGAATGGAATACCTCGAACTGTGGGCCTCCTCTAGAATCCTCTCTCTCAAACCATCAACATTAGGAACACATACACGGCCCTGTAGCCATAACACACCATCCTTGCCAATAGAGATCTCCTTGGCACCTCCCTGAAGTACCGTCTCTCTGAGGACCGCCAAATGTGGATCATCGAACTGTCAGGCCTTAATCTGCCCCAATAATGAAGACTGAGCAACCACACATGCTAGAACTCGGCTGGTCTCCGAAAAGTCCAACCTCACAAGTCTGTTAGCTAAAGACCGGATGTCCAAAGCTAATGGTCTCATCTCGGCAGGAATGAACGCCAAGCTACCCATACTCTCCGCCTTTTTGCTCAAGGCATCCGCGACCACATTCGCCTTACCTGGATGATAAAGAATGGTAATGTCATAATCCTTTAGTAACTCAAGCCACCTGCGCTGCCTCAAATTAAGATCTCTCTGCTTGAACAAATGCTGCAAGCTGCGATGGTCGGTGTAAACCTCACATGACACACCATACAAATAATGCCTCCATATCTTGAGAGAATGGACAATCGCTGCCAACTCTAGGTCATGCACAGGGTAGTTCTTCTCATGAACCTTCAGCTGACGTGAAGCATATGCAATAACTCGCCCCTCCTGCATCAATACACATCCCAAGCCAACGCGAGAAGCGTCGCAATACACTGTATACATCCCTGAACCGGAAGGCAATACAAGAACTGGTGCCGTAGTCAAAGCCGTCTTGAGCTTCTGGAAGCTCTCCTCACAATCAGTTGGCTGACCTCTCCCTGTCTGGCCTCTACCCCTAGAACGACCTCTACCAGTCTGCTTTCCACCTCTGGGCGGCTGGACCGCTGGTGCCGGAGTCATAGGCTGCTGCCCCTGCTGTACTGCCTTGCCCCTAAGCTCGGGGCAGTATCTCCTCATGTGGCCTGCGTCCCTGCACTCAAAACAACATGGTGCAGCGGCCTGCTGTCCGAATGGCTGTCCCTGAACACCAGAAGGCCCACTAGAAGAAGCCTGAGTAGCCAGCGGGCGGTAAGAACTCTCCGGCATAGCACTGAAATACGGACCGGAAGACTCCGGAGGACCTGAATACCCACTGGATGAACCCTGAATAGCTGGCGGGCGATAAGAACTCTCTGGCATGGCGCTGAAATAGGAGCCCGCTGGAGCACCTCGAGCCGGGGGTGGTGCTGGAACTGGGGGCCTACTGGGCTGACCCCTCCCAAAGTGACCTCTGCCCTTGGCTGGGGCGCCTCTGAACTCTCCTGAGAATCTGGCCCTCTTATCCTGCTGCATCTGCTCTCTACCCCTCAAACGGTAACCCTCAATCCTGCGGGCAATCTCAAGTACTAGCTGATATCCAGTGCCCATCTCTACCTCACGAGCCATACCCGAACGGATAGTGGGGTGCAACCCCGCAACAAACCTCCGTACTCTCTCTGCCTCTGTGGGGAGTATCATGAGTGCATGGCGAGAAAACTCAGAGAACCTCGCCTCATAGTCGGTCACTGACATATGACCCTGCTCCAGATATTCAAACTGATGACGCAGCTCTTCCCTCTCAGAGGGTGGAATGTACCGATCAAGGAACAACTGAGTGAACTGACCCCAAGTGAGGGGAGGAGCGCCTGCTGGCCTGCTAAGTAAATAAGACTGCCACCATCTACGGGCCCTACCCTCCAGCTGAAAAGTAGTGAAGTCTACTCCATGTGACTCCAAGATCCTCATGTTGTGCAGTCTATCCCTGCACCTGTCAATGAAATCCTGGGCATCCTCATGACGCTCGCCCCAGAAGACTGGAGGGTGCAACCTGGTCCATCTGTCTAATAACTTCTGCGGATCGCCGTCCACAGCTGGCCTGGGCTGGGGTGCCGCTGCAGCAGCTGGCTGGGCCCCCTCTGAGGGTAGTGCACCCGGAGTATGATAAACTGCGGCTGCATGACCTGGAGCCTGCGCGGTAGGGGTCTGTGCTCCCCCTCCTACCTGTGAGGTGGATGGATCTGCTGGAAATAAACCAGCCTGAGTCATAGTGTCCATGAACCAAAGCATACGGCCCATGACCTCCTGAAATCCCGACGCAGTCAAGAAATCCATCGGAGTAGGCACAGCTGCGGGCGCCTCGCCCTGCTCCTCAATAATGGGATCCCTCGCAGGGCCTGCTGGTGGTGCATCTGGAAAAGCTCTGGGACGCCCTCTTCCCCTACCACGGGCCGGTGCCCTCCCCCGGCCTCTACCTCGGCCTCTAGCAACGGGGGGAGCAGCTCCTCCCGGGTCCGAAACGTCGGCGGTACGAGTCCTCACCATCTGTGAGAGAATAGAAGAGGAAACTTAGTATACTGACCACTGCACGATGGAGAATGAATAAAGAGTAGTCTTTCCTAACACCCTATAGCCCCTCGAAGATAAATACAGACGTCTCCGTACCGATCTACAAGACTCTAT
>NW_017670941.1:283365-284596 GCF_001879085.1 Nicotiana attenuata
GGCTGCTTCAGCGGCTGCAATAGCTATAACAAAAAATTGAGAAAATGTCTCCTTTTAATTGATGATTATCAATAAAATCAGAAAATGTTACAAAATTTATATTAACCGCATTCAATATAAGTTCAATACACATAAGGGCTCTAACCATATTTCGACTTGTGATCATGTCACGACCCATTTTCCATAATAGGTCATGATGGCGCCTAACACCGTTGTCAGGCCAGCCGATGCGGAATGTGATTAAGTACTCATTTTACTTTAGCCAAAGACAGTTATACTAGATTATCGGATTTAAAGATAAGACCAGTAAAGTTCATAAAGTGCTAAAATAGCGATACAACCCCAAAATAAATGTCTACTACTGTGTGTCCCAGAACCTGGTGTCACAAGCTACGGGCGACTAGTAGAATATACACAAAAGAATAATACACTATCCTACTGTCTGAATCAGGATAGACAGAAACAACAACCAAAAAAAAGTACAAGAAAGGACTTCTTCGGCTGCGGATCGGCATGAGAGAGAAGCAACTCACCGTAGAAGTCCCCAAGCGTGCTCACTGATGCGCACCAGGATGATGTCCAGATCCACCTGCCTCAAATCCTGTACATTTAAGTACAGAAGCGTAGTATGAGTACATAAACCACGTGTACTCAGTAAGTATCCCATCTAATCTCGAAGAAGTAGAGACGAGAGGTCGACTTGATACTTACTAAGGTCAAGATAATATAATAATAAAGTGAGATATACAGCATGAAGAATTTCTAATAACACAAGTTTAAGAGAAGAGTCATATTCATGTTCTGGACATAATTAAACTACCAGTTTTCCCTTTTCCATATTAAACAAGTGATCACGTCATATCTAAATGTAAGCATATAAATCATGCACAATCATGCCGAGGTCGACGGCCCGCTCCAACAGAAAATAAATTGTGCACTACCGAGGGTCGAGCGGCACGAACCATAGATGCATCTATTATCACCGAGGCGATCGGCCCGATCCATAATCATAAAGAAAATATCAAGAAAAGCACATAAGGCTCAATTACATACAAGGGAATTCCTACCAAGGCTCAACAAACTCATACGTCCACCTTTCATTTCCTCAAGTCTCTAGCAAATCAAAATGATCATATTGGCAATTTAAAATAAGAGATATTCCCCAATTAGACATGACGTGGGTCCTAAACTACCCGAACAATTATCATATAGTAGCTACGCACGGACTCTC
>NW_017670941.1:284754-299760 GCF_001879085.1 Nicotiana attenuata
AACATACCGACAAGTCTGAAATCACGAGGCGGACCTACTTGAACCCTCGAAACACTCAAAACAACGCTAAATCGAGGAATCAACCCCAAAACCAAATGAATCAAATCATTGAACTTCAAGTTCTTAATTCTCCTCCAACGGGTCAAAACGCCCTTAAACTACTCGGATTGACACCAAATTTTACGGGTAAGTCTTAACTGATATTTCGGACTTGTACCAAGTTTCGGAATCGAAATCCGAACCCGATACCTAGGAAAACAGTGATTTCTTAGTTTATTTAAACCTTTGAAACTTTAACTTAACAATTTCACATAAAAATTCATTACTCGGGCTAGGGACCTCGGAATTCGATTCCAGGCATACGCCCAGGTCCCATATTTTTCCACGGACCCTCAGAAATTGTCAAATCACAATTCCGGATCCGTTTCGCCAAAATGCTGACCGAAGTCAAACTTGGCCTTTTTAAAGAAACTTAAAGAAGCAACTAGACTTATTCTTGCTCAAAACTCTTCTAAATTCCGAACCACCCGTCCCCGCAAGTCATAAATTAGCTAAAGCAAGTGCGGGAAGTCTTATTTAAGGGAACGGGGTTTTTTAAAAAAAATGTAAAACGACCGGTCGGGTCGTTACAACAAGTGTGGTCCCCACAATATGGACAAGGATCACCATAACAAGAATAACCAATATTCGACCAATTATCATTCCAAGATGCCATGTCAACAAAGAAAATAAAATATTAAACTAAGATAAAAATAAAAAAAATTGAATAGACAAAAAAAAATCTAATCTAGTAGAGTAGTTGATTTCAAAGTCCCCGGCAACGGCGCCAAAAACTTGTTGCTCCCAAACGCACACGCAAATATACGTGGTCGACAAGTAATATAGGATTGTAAGTCCAGATATCGTACCCACAGGGACTTGTGATTAACTATCAACTAAATTAAACTAAACAATTAATCTATTCAAACGAATCCTAACGTATGAATATTTAACTAAAATTAATCTAGAGTAACAAATTAAGAGATTAAAGAAACAAGTTGGCGAATTATAGAGACGAATTCAATGTGAGTGAATATTCTAGAGCTATGGGTTAGCTAACAATCTCGTTCAGTTTTCCACTTTAATCGTCTAATTAATTTATCTGATTTATTGGTTGACAGGGTTAATATTGCTCGTAGCCTTCTCCCGAAGTACAACTCGCATATTCAAGCTAATCTAACGCCTATATTCCTATGGAATTAAAATTAATAAGAATGAATTAATAATTCCTGTATAGTAACCAAGCAAGGCGATTAGGTATATTCCTATCCTAACCGCAAATCCGCCCTCCCCCCCCCCCCTTCCCCCAGAGTTAAGATCTTGCTCTACTCAATCTTATATGCAATCTAGAATTCCCTCTCCCGAGTTCAATCCTAGATTCGTAGATAGTATTCAATTGGTGATCAAGCAATCAAATAATTAAGCGCAAGAATGAATAAATAAACCAATATAATAAAATAATAAGAACAATTCAAGCTTCAAACTACACTGTTCATGCAGCACCCACCAACTCTAGAACTAATAAACTATAAAATTAAAAGAAGAGAGGAGAAGAAAAACTAGTTAGAAGCCTCCTCCAAGCGTGGTGTGTGTTCCTCCACGTGAATTTCCCTTCAAAGTCTGTTATATCACCCCCCCCCCCCCCCACAAATTAGGTTTTGATCTCCTTTTATACAAGTTGAGGTCGTGTATAGCCGAAATAACCTTGTCCAGAACGAAATAGGAAAATCCCGCAATCGCAGGGTCCAGGCCAGCGCCTAGCGCTGGCCGTGGCGCTGGAGGCAGAATGTTTCACGCCTCACTCCTTCAATTCTTGCGCTGCCAGATCTTCTTTAGTTGTTTGATTTCAATTGCATTTTTGTGCCTTCCACTTGGGGGGACAAAACCCAAAGGGTGCCCCCCTTTTTTTTTTATTCATTTAATTTTTTTTTCTTTTTAATTCGCGTTTTATTCAATTTTACTTCAAATCTCTTCATCTTCATACAGCTTTATCCGTACACAATTAAATATAATATTAAGCATAATGTAATATAATTAACACTCAAAAGACGATTAAAAGTACTAGAACGTGAGGTAACAATGGGTAAATATATGTATTTTTGGCCAAACATCAGGACTCTCGAAACTCTTCATGTTTTCTAGCACGAGATCTTGTATGAACTTTTGAGCATTTGATGTAACGGAACTCCTTGAGCTAATCCCTTAATTGTTTTTAGCATAAGCTCAAGGATGTGTTTATTTACAAATATGATGGTGCGTCGCTTCAATTATAGATCTTTGTTTTTGATCATAGGCTTAAGGAAGTGGTAATCAGAGCAGTAGGGTTATTGTTATGATATACGTCAAACATTTGTTGAGGGACAGTTAAATCTAGGAATGAAATGCAGAAGATTGAAGTGAATGCAACTGAGCTACTGTGAACACATCTACGGCTCCTACGGACGTGAATTTGAGTGAGAAGGCAAACAGAGGCGGATCCGAAAACTAATTTTGATGCAAGGTTCTTAAGACTAAACTCACTATAGATTACCGATATAATATTTCCTGAAATTTTAGTGTATTCTCACACTTATGTCTTATTCTGAAAATTCGGGAAGTTATAAAGACGATACATTTTAGTTACTTTAATGAGACATAAAGTAGTTTTGTGACTTTACCATTGAAAAGGATAAAATTCAATGACATTTTTGAAATTGACCCTATTCTTTTTAGTGTATTGGTTATCCATAAAAGAAAAAAATAAATACAGCAGAATTTTAGGACTTGACCATCAAAATAGATTTTTTCTATTTTTTTTTTTATGATACTTCCGGGATCACACAAGCCTGCTACATGAAATGCATCAAACTAAAAGCCAACCGTGAGAAAAATAATTGAATTTCAAAGATCTTTGATAAATTCAAATAGGATTTTTGTCAAGAATATTCACTTTCCCTCTATCGACTAATGCTCTTCAACATATTCTTAGGT
Organism: Nicotiana attenuata; assembly: GCF_001879085.1. Classification (NCBI taxonomy): domain Eukaryota; kingdom Viridiplantae; phylum Streptophyta; class Magnoliopsida; order Solanales; family Solanaceae; genus Nicotiana; species Nicotiana attenuata. The sequence goes on from NW_017670941.1 coordinate 287,764, forward strand.
CATGTCCGTCCATTCCGTTAGTTCCCAGAAAAATTAATAGTTCGAAGTAAGAAGGTTATTTTTATAATTTTTGAAGTAAATTCAGATAACTTCTTTTGCTCTTCTTGAAATAAAACTTACAAATCTAAAAGCTACACAAAAATGCAATAAATCACAATTTGTTATAAATATATTATATTATAGATGTTCATTTAGTACTCCGTTGTAAATAAGCTTCCTGAAGAAGCTTATCCATATGGGACTCCACCGTAAATATGTTTATCTATTTAGTACTCTATTGGAAATAAGCCTCCTGAAGAAGCTTATCTCTTCGATACTCGGTTATGGATAAACATTACCCACGGTAGAAGATTGTCCATACCGGGTACAATAAGTTTATCCTTTCAATACTCCGTTATGGATAAACATTACCCCCGGTAAAAGATTATCTATACCGGGTACAATAAGCTTATCCTTTTGAGACTCTGTTATGGAAAATATTACCACCGCTAGAAGATTAACCATACCGGGTATAATAAGCTTATCCTTTCGATAATCCGTTATGTATAAACATTACCCCCGGTAAAAGATTATCCATACCGGGTACAATAAGCTTATCCTTTTGATACTCTGTTATGGATAAACATTATCCCCGGTAGAAGATTATCCATACCGTAAGCTTATACTTTCGATACTCCGTTATGGATAAACATTACCCCTAGTTGAAGATTATCTATATCTGGTACAGTAGCAGCTTATACAGCAGCTTGCAGTAGCAGCTTACACAGCACTTTGCTTTCTTCTGTAAATAGAGGAGATTTCAGTTAATTATGTACATAAGTTTGAAGTTGAATAATATATTAGTTTCTCTCTATACTTGTCTTTAGTTTATTTACTTTACAGTCGTTATTTTATAACACGTTATCAGCACGAGACTCTGCAATCTCGAGCAAATACTTTGAAAGTATTAGAGATACGGAGTTTCTTTTTCTAAATAATGTCAAATCTCTCTAAACTTGAATTTGTAGCCCTGGATATATCGGGCAAAAGCTACTTGGGTGCTTGATGCTGAAACTCATCTTGATGCGATGGGTCTGGCAGACACCATCAAGGATAAAAATCAAGCATCAAACCAAGAACGTGCCAAAGCAATGATATTCTCACTCCATCACCTTGATGAGGGCCTGAAAATGGAATATCTTACTGTTAAAGATCCAGTCATACTGTCGAATAATTTGAAAGATAGATATGACCACCTGAAGATGGACGTCCTTCCACAGGCACGTTATGATTGGATTCATCTAAGGCTACAATATTTTAAATCTATCAGTGAGTATAATTCTGCTATGTTCAGAATTATTTCCCAATTAAAATTATGTGGTGATAATATTACTGATCATGATATGTTGGAGAAAACTTTCACCACTTTTCATGCCTCGAATATGCTCCTGCAACAGCAATATCGAGAGATGGGATTAAAAAAATATTATGAGCTTATCTCACATCTTCTTGTAGCCGAGCAACATAATGGGCTATTAATGAAAAACCATGAAAGCCGACCTACTGGTTCTTGTCCATTCCCTGAAGTGAATGAGACGAACTTCCACCAAGCTAAGCGTGGAAGAGGTCGTGGCCCCAGTCGTGGTCATGGTCGTGGTCGTGGAAGAAACTTTAATCATGGTAACAATAATGCACCAAAGAACCCTCCTCCTTACCACCAGCAGTGGAAAAGGAAGGAACAAAAGCATGAAGCGGTGCAAGCACCAAATGCAGAAAATGCATGCTATAGATGTGGAGGAAAAGGGCACTGGTCACGTACTTGTCGTACGCCAAAGCACCCGGTTGAGCTTTATCAAGCCTCCGTAAAGAAGACAGAGAAAAATGCTGAAGCAAATTTTATTTCTGAAGATAGACTTCATGCTTTTGGATGTGGCTGATTACTGTGTACTCTCAGAGGGAGAAACAAGTCATGTGATTGGTGGTGAATCTGTAGAAATATAAATATTTTAATTTTTGTTGTTTGTAATAGATAGTATGGTTATGTAATTGTTGTACATAAATAAAAATTATGATTTGATAATGATGTTTACTATAATATATTTTATTTATGTAATTTTGAAGAATATGGATAACATTATTAGATCAACTTAAACTCCAGCAGAGTTTGCAAGAAATACACAATCACCAGAAATGGTTATATTTCGTATATCTCATTGTAACTAAATTTTGTTAACCACCAGAAGTGGTATACCTACGATCACCAGAAGTGATAATTTAGGCTTTCTATGGTTACAATTGAAGATAAGCTACATAAATATTCTCTATATTAAATGCACGCCTCGATTTTCTCTTGAAGTAGTAAATATTTTAAAAGAGGTTGAAGCATCACAATTTGATGTGATTAATGCGCGTTTAGATAATTATGTTCGATTTCCTGAAGGATGAGAACTTTTGATAATATTAATCCATTTCCCGAAGTGAATGTGACAATATTAATAAATCTCATAAATATGAACGCGCTCTTGATGTAAATATATTACGATTCACCTCAAGAAGAGGTAATATAATTGAGAGAATATATACTTAATATTTCGTATTTTAAATTTGCTCCTGAAGAAGTAACACAATTGAAATTACCTCCTGGAGTAGGAAAATATTATGAAGAGGAGTTTTCTTGTGCTTAAACAATTGTTTTACATTGTTTATTTGATTGTGATTTTCTCTCATGATACCAGAAGTGTCTGAACAATATTTGATAGTACAAAATGTATCAACAACTCCTAAAGAGCTAACTGTATGCCTAGAAGACACATGACACCAGTAGTGTCCGATAAATATTAGATTGTGGATAATAAATGAAGGCTCTCGAAGAGCTTATATACAAATATGCCGTTCATATTATATGATTATGGTCAAACATATGTTGTACTAAACCTGAAGTTTACTAATACAGATGACTATCATATTGTCACGACCCGGATTTCCCACCCTCGGGAGTCGTGATGGCACCTACTATTAGGAGCTAGGCAAGCCAACTATTTATTATCTCTTTTAGCAAACCTCGACATTAATAAAAACAATGAAACATTTAATAGAAAAGCGGAGGTCTTAAATATAAATAAACGGAGAACAATGCGGAAGTTCAATACAACTCTACCCAAGAACTGGAGTCACAAACTCACGAACGTCTAGAGAATGCTAAATACAATGTCTGAATAAAAACATAATTCTGTTTGTTCCGGTACAAAGGATAACAAACTAAAGTAAAGATAGAAGAGACTCCGGGCCATGTGGACGCCAGCAAGGCTACCTCGGGATCTCTGGACTGAAGTCAGCTCCCAAAACTCCTACTGCTGTCCAAAAGCTGCTCCAGTACTGTGATCTGTGCAAAAAGATGCACAGAGTGTAGCATCAGCACAACCGACCCCATGTGCTGGTAAGTTCCTGGCCTAACCCCGACGAAGTAGTGACGAGGCTAGACCCGACTACCAAACAAACCTGTGCAGTTCAATATATATGCATGCAATATAAAGGTATACGGAAATTAACCAGTCAAGAGGGGAGGGGGAGCATGCTGTAGGGGCTGTAACAGTTCAGGTATAAAATCAAAAATTGAGGAATGAAACAGTACAACTACAATAGCAACGATAGTAGGAAATCAACAGTTGCACGGCACCATCCTTCGTGCTTTTACTCTCATTCTCACCCAAACAATCATATAAAGTGCACGGCATCACCCTTCGTGCTTTACCTCACAAAATGATGGCACGGAATGACCCTTCGTGCATAAACACTCATATCATGGCACGGAATGTTCCTTCGTGCATTAGTAATCAAATCAGGGCACAGAATGTTCCTTCGTGCATTAATATTCATATCACAATCGTGCACGACATCACCCTTCGTGCTTTATCACTCTTCCTCACCCAAACAACAATCACAAACAATGGGGCGAGGGGTTAGACAAACAGTATTAGAAGTCCCGGCAAGGGAAACACAAGTAAATAATTAAATCCCGACAAGGGAACAACAATAACAACTTTCACATCCCGGCAAGGGAGGTAATCAATATACGAATACGGCCCGGCAAGGGAATAATCACAATTCTTTGTCTTTCTTTCTTTTCTTACTCAATAATTACTTTATCATCCGAGCCAACGCTCCAAGGAGTTCACAAATCATAATTCTTTCTCATACTCTTCACATTATATAGAGTTCATCAATTACACGAGGAAGAGTCACAACAAAATAGGAATAAACACAATATACGGACTCACGGTCATGCTAGACACTTGTGTATAGATACTCGTCACCATGCCTATACACCGTACTCGATCAATTAGCAAATAGCAAACAAGACTCAACTCCTATTCCCTCAAGCTAGGGTTAAAACAAACACTTACCTCAACTTCCACAGCTAGTTCAATCCACAACGACCGCCTTCCCTCTCGAATTCGGCTCCAACTCAATCAAATCTATGAAATAACGACTTTACAACATTAATATAAGCTAAACAAATCAAACCCAATGCCTAAATATAGTTTTCTAAGCTTTCTTCCCAAAATTCCAAAAATCGACCCCGGGCCCGCTTGGTCAAAACCCGATGTTCGAACCAATTTCATATCACCCATTCCCCCACGAGCCCGGATATACAATTTGTTTTCAAATTTGACCCCAAAACGAGGTCTAAATCAATGAAAATTGAAAAGCCCAAACTCTACCCATTTCCCCCAATTTTAATCCTAGATTACATGATTTAGTCTTAGAAACTCACTAATTAATGAGAGAAAATGAAGGAAATAAGTGGGAAATTACTAACCTAATTGGTCTTGAAGAATGGGGGCTTCAATGGATTCCTAGAGCTTGGGGGAGAAGAGAGTTCGTGAGAAATTTGGAATAAAACCCGAGCTACTGTTCTGAAACATAAAAAAAAAATCACTGGGCGTTTTTGTTCTATGCGTTCGCGACAGGAGTGTCGCATTCGCGAATAAGGAGGAGCTGGCAAGCTACGCGTTCGCGTGGGAAGGGCTGCGAACGCGAAGAGGAAGCACTGGAGGTCCAAAGAACTGGCCTATGCGAACGCGTTGACCATCACGCGAACACGGTGAAGGAAAAAAACAAAGCATCGCGATCGCGATGGCCTAAACGCGAAAGCGAAGAAGGGTGGCCTCAAAACTATGCGAACGCGAAGGGATATTGCGAACGCGCAGATGGATTCTTCTGTGTAAAAATTGCAGAAAATCTGATGTCTTCCTAAGTTCAAAACCATCCCGAACACCTCCGAAAACACCCCCGAGCCCTCGGGGCTCCTAACCAAATAACACACTAACTCAACGACATCCTACAAACTTAACTGTGCGATCAAATCGCCAAAATAACATCATAAATGAGGAATCAAACCTCAAAATCATCACTTTTCCTTCAAACTTCATAAACTTTCATTTTTAGATATTTAGGTCCGAAACAAGTCAAATGACGTTCGATTTCAACCAAATTTCACAGATAGCGCTTAAATCACATATAAGACCTGTACCGGGCGCCGGAACCAATATACGGGCCCGATACGAACACGTTCTAATCAATTTCCTTTTCAAATTTCCATATTTATTTCAGAAAAATAAATTCATAGAAAAATTTATTTCTCGGGCTCTAGACCTCGGAATTCGACTCCGGACATATGCCCGAGTCTCATATTTTTCTACGGACCCTCCGGGACCGTCCAATCACGGGTCCGGGTCCGTTTACCCAAAATATTGACCAAAGTCAGCTTTTATCATATTAATACCAAAATTCATCATTTTTCACACAGAATTCATATTTAAGCTTTCCGGCTACGCGCCTGGACTGCGCACGCAAATCGAGGCGACTAAAGATGAGGTTTTCAAGTCCTCGAAAGCACGAAATGAGTGACAAAACAGGTGATGTGGCTCGTCACACCGTTCATTTTGCCAGTTGCAAGATTTCGCTTGTGCTCATTAATGATATTCTCAACAATAGCGAGGTCATGAGTTTATAAGTACTTCTTTTGCCATCTCAGGAGAAGTAACTACAACTACAGACATTTCCCCTAATTGAAGGTGCATAAGAGGTCCATATTTTTTGGCCATATTTCTTAGGACATGGTGTGGAAGACCACCTAGCATATGAAACATGCTTCCTAGAAAAGGCACTTTCCATGGACCTGGAGGCAATCTTTTGGTTTGGCCTTTTGATTTCTTCCATTTCCTCACTAAAAAGAGAGAATATACAAAAAGAAAAATGGAAACCAAGTTGTAGAATTGCATTTTTCAATGGTAGGGAGGGTATTTTATCAAAAGAATAATTGAATATGCTCCTTATATGGGTTTTGGTTTAGCAAGAAATGAGTTTTTCAAACGCATTGATTGTTATTTGGTAAAGATGTTTGTGAAGTGGTTAGAAGTTTCCTTCGTTCAAGACATTTAATTCCAAAATGGAGAAAAACTTTAATTACTTTGATGCATATCAGCAAGAAATGGGTTCTTCAAACGCGTTTGTTACTTTGAATCGTTAAATTAAAGATTCTATATCTGTGGCTAATATAGACCTATAAATTTGTGTTCAACTGCTTATAAAACTTTTGGTAAAGTGTTAGTTGAATGAAAGAACGTTCTTCCAATATTGAATTAGTTAACCAAATCAAGAGGTGAGTCGGCTCAGTTTTCGACTTGGCTCGTTTCCATTTTAGCGAGTTTGATTTGGTAAGCGTCGACGCCGAGTCCGATACGGTGTTTGTCAATAAAATAACATAAATACGAAATGAATTATTCATTGCACTAAAAAATTCAACAATAAAGATAATAAAATCTTATAAAATAAAATTATTATTAATAAGCAATAATGAAAATAAATGTAATTTAAAATTATGACTAATAAGTATTATTATTTACATGACTAACCACTAAAACAAAATAAGTTGTACATTTTATCTAAACCATGAAAAAACTAAAAAAAAGATATTCAACACTATTTTCATTATAGTATAATTGAATTGAATGTCTTTTATTAGCATTAGTATTGATTTGATTTTGGTTAAGAATTTATTTGAGTTACTAACATTTTTGGACAATAAAACTTATCGGAACATCCAAAAATTATAAGCCCAAACTTGAAATAATATGTTAAAGGATAAAACTATGAAAAAGCTGAATAAATATTTATAAACTACACTACCATAAATTTTCTTATGTATTAAATATATTTAAAACATCAATACATATAATGTCAGGTTGGTTTGGTTTCGGTTTAACTTTTTAGGTAAAACCAAACCAAACAAAATGTGGCCGGGTTTTTTTTCCAACACCTAACACAATCAAACCAAACCAAAGTCGGGTTTTTTTTCCGGTTTGACTCGGATTATTGGGTTGGTGCGGTTTGTCGGTTTCATTTGTTGTCACGACCCGAAATTCCTACCGTCGGGACCATGATGGCACCGAACATTTCACTCGCTAGGCAAGCCAACGCTAGAACAATTTATTCATTTTCCAACAGTTTAAACTAAATAATGAGAAGGACTAAAATAACAGTAATAATCCAAAGTAATGTGCGGAAGCTAAAACAGCTAACATATCTGATACAACCCTGGATCCGGTGTCACAAGTGCACGAGCTACTAGAACAATACATACAAGGGTTTGAATGAAACATAAAGTCGCTTGAAGTAAAATACACACCTAAATAAAGGAAAAGCAAACTCTAGGAGCTGCGCACGCTGAGCAGATGTACCTCAAGTCTCCACCAAGCAGTCCAATCCGAACACGCGAATAACCGCCGCTAGGACCGACTCCAAAATCTGCACAAGAAGTGCACCGTGTAGTATGAGTAAACCGACCCCATGTATTCTATAACTGCCGAGCCTAACCTCGACGAAATAGTGACGAGGCTAAGGTAGGTCACTCACACTACAACCTGAACGCAGTTTAATAAAGACAACAAAAGGAAATACGAAATAAAATAGGACACTCAATTGAAGATAATAGCTTCAACCTCAAAACATAAGCCAGTGACTATATGAATTACCAATCCTTAGAGTTTCGAGTGAAAATACCAAAAACCAATACAACTCAAGAAAAATAGAAATATATTTGGTTGTTGCGGTGTGCAACCCGATCACACCGTACCACATGAACCTACCTAATTCCACCGTAACAATATCAACATTCATGATAAATATATATTGTGGCGCGCAAACCGATCCCGCCATATAACAATATCAGTATCATAATTCACCCTTATTCCACCGTATCAATCCACCCTTATTTCACCTGTTGCGACATGCAACCCGATTCCACCGTATCAGTACAAATTTGCCCTTATTCCTCTGCATCAGTCATCCCTTATTTCACTTATTGTGACGTGCAACCCGATCCCACCATATCAGTACATTTAATCACTAAGTAAAATTAATTTCTTATTTCAAATCACGAAAGCCACAATAACTGATGACTGTAAAGCTAAAATAGTAAGGAAACATTTTACCGATATGGATATTCACATATGAAATACTACACGGCAAGACTAGTCATGTAAATGACAATTAGAAGGTGCAAGTACGTCAATTAAGGCATATAGCATCAAGTCATGAAAGGATGAAGAGGTCTAACATATTTAACATGAGAAACATTGATTAACAAGTAGAAATTAATGCATGGAAGGCATTTAGGGCACATAACAGCTAAAGCAGGGAAGGAGATAATTAAGGAAAAATGGAAAATCAGGGGAAAAAAGTAATTCGGTGGCGTATAAGCCATAGTCACCTCGCATATACGCCGTAACGCATGAAATTCACGTAGCACATAGATCAAGGGTTCCTAATTCCCTAAAGTCAAGGTTAAACTCACCACTTACCTCACTCCGCAGTCAACCCAGAGCTCTACCGGGGTCTTTCCCCTAGAATCCACCTCCAAACCACTCGTATCTAACCATAATGAACTCAATAGTATCAAATATAGCTAAAGGAATTAATTATAATGCATAAATAAAGAATTTTCAAACTTTTTCCCCAAAGATCAAAAATCGACCCCGGGCCCGCTTGATCCAAATCTGAATTTCGGACAAAAATTAGATTACCCATTCACCCCCAAGCCCGGTTATGTAATTTGATTTGAAAACTTACCTCAATTTGAGGTCTAAATTCTAATTTTACAAAAATCCCTTATTCTACCCAAACCCCCAATTTCTACCATGAAAATCCTGGATTTTGCGTTGAAATCTTATGAAATGTAATGGAAGATTGAAAGAAAATAGGTTAGAATCACTTACCAATGAATTGGGGAAGAAAAGTTCTTGGAATGATGGCCTCTAGGGTTTTCCAGTTTTGAAATTTTGAAAGAATGGACAAAATCCCATTTTTGGGACTGTTCCAAATAGTTGCGTCAAATGTTCATCATGTTCGTGTGAACCCTGGTGCGTTCGCAAAGTGTAGTGCTTCAATTGCTTACATGATCGCAGGAGACCCCACGCGTTCACGAAGGTTGAGCCCGCCTAACCTTCGCATTGGTGAGCCTAGACTCGTGTTTGCATAGACTCACCCCAAATTCCCACCCCCACCTCACTAAGCTACGCGTTCGCGCGTGATTGACCATGTTCGCGTAGAGCAGGCCCCCAGTGCACCGCGTTCGAGACCACCGTCTCGCATTCGCGTAGAGGAAAATCACCCCCCATCCCAGTTCACTCTTCGCGACCGCGAAGAAGGAAACCAGATGACAGCTGAAGCTATGAGAAACTAGATTTTCTAAGTTCCAAACAACCCGTAGCCTATCCGAAACTCACCGAGCCCTCAAGGCTCCAAACTAAATGTGCACACAAGTCCAAAAACATGATACGAACTCGGTTGCATGATTAGAACACCAAAATAACACCTAGAACTACGAACCAGACACCGAACCAAATGAAATTTTCTAGAAAATTTTAGAATTTCTATTTTAACAACTGAACGTCCGAATCACGTCAAACCAACTCCGTTGCTCACCAAATTTGTCAGACAAGTTATAAATATAGTAATGGACCTATACTGGGTTCCGAAACGAAATTACGGATCCCATATAAATAAAGTCAAACATTGGTCAATTTTTTAAAATCATTAAACCTTTAATCTTTCAATTTTTGACAAAAAGCGATAACTCGAGCTAGGAACCTCCGAATTCGATTACGGACATAAGCCTAATCCCCAAGTCACGATACAGATCCACCAGGACCGCCAAAATATGGATCCAGGTTCGTTCGCTTAGAACATTGACTGAAGTCAACTCAAATAGATTTTTAACGCAAAATATCTTACTTTATCAATTTTTAACATAAAATCCTTCGGAAAAACATTCGGACTACTCACGCAAATTGAGGAAGGCTTAAAGGAGCTAACAGAGGCTTCGAAACACAAAATTAAGGTCTAAAACTCTAGATGACCTATCAGGTCATCACATTCTCCACCTTTAAAACAACTATTCGTCCTCGAACAGACATAGAAAAGTACATGGACTGGTCAAAAGGTGTGGATATCTTCTCGACATATCTGACTCGGACTCCCAAGTAGTTGCCTCGACCGACTAACCTCTTCACGGCACTCGAACTGAAGGATAACTTTTAGGCCACAACTGTCGAACCTGTCGGTCTAGAATAGACACCGACTCCTCCTCTAAGTCAACTCCTTGTCCAATTGGAGTGAGCTGAAATCTAATACATGGGACGAATCATTATGCTACTTCCGGAGCATGGAGACATGGAACACCGGATGGACTGCTGATAAACTAGGTGGCAATGCGAGCCTTTAAGCCACCTCACCCACTCTCTCCCGAATCTCAATGGGTCCGATGTACCTAGGGCTCCATTTGCCCTTCTTTTCGAAACTCATCACACCCTTCATGGGTGAAAACCAGAGCAATACTCTCTCTATGACCATGAATGCAAACATCACGAAATCTACAGTCTGCAAAACTCTTCTACCTAGACTGAGTTGTGCGAAGTCAATCATGAATAATCTTGACCTTATCCAAGGCATCCTGTACTAAATCTTTACCCTACAACTGAGCCTCCCCCGACTCGAACCATCCAACACGCGATCGACACCGCCTCCCATATAATGCCTCATAGAGAGTTATTTGAATGCTCGACTGGTAGCCGTTGTCGTAGGCAAACTCCGCAAGTGGCAAGAACTGATCCCACGAACCTCCAAAGTCTATAACACAAGCGCAGAGCATATCCTCCAATACCTGAATAGTGCGCTCGGACTATCCGTCCATCTGAGGATGAAATGTTGTGCTCGACTCAACCTGCGTGCCCAACTCACGCTATACTTCTTGTTGATACCCAAGTTTGCCCTTATATTTTCTCTAATAATATATACACTTTCAAAACATCATTTTACATCATTATTTAGTTACAAAATCTATACAAGCATGTAGTATAATTTTCCATAATTTTTTGAGTTTTAAAATTGATTTTCTTGCATTTCAATTACTTGAATACTTATTAATTACTCCATCAAATTATCTGTGATGACTTAATCACCTAAAATTATTATTTGCATCCACAATACATGTTTCAAATATTTTTACTTTATTTTTATATAATTACATTAGTATTTTTAGGCCATTTGCACAATCCTGCAATAATAGCCTACATTTTATAATTTATTGCATTTGTCATTTTATTTAAGTTCAAAATAATATCATACATTTTTATTATCTTATACTATTTTTTTAAAATATTAATTTTCATAAATAGCATATTTATATTTTCAGCATTTTTATATGGTCAATATGTGATTGTTTTGTTTGGCTTGAGTTTCTCTATGGTTTTTGGGTTGTGCTGATGAGTATAGTCCCCTGTTGGGATCTGGGTATGCTATTTGTTAAGAAAGAGTTTGTTGAAGGCCCAGGCAATACTAGGTAGCTCCTTTTGGGCCTGCTGTTGGCCTACTATTATTTCTTGTGTAATATTTGTACTTATATTTATCATCTGGTCTGTAATAATTTTGTAATAAACAATTGGGGTGTTAGTAAAA
>NW_017670941.1:304758-316604 GCF_001879085.1 Nicotiana attenuata
CTTGACCTCCCACTCTTCGCTTGTACCTTAAGGGCTGTTCTGTGCTTGTCAACTTCCTGGGTACTTCATCTCGCCCTGCTCTTCCCGTAACCCTTTCATTTCTACCATGAATCTGCTCATCCCGGGAGCTCTTCTTGTATGGATCAAGGACCCTGTGGGGCAACCTCTGGAGGGTGAAATCGGGCATTCCGCGCTTTGGGTGGGTATTCATTGTCTGGGGTAACGGATTTGACAGGAGGGCAATATTGGGGAGAAGTGACTGTAGGATGAGCGATGGAGCCACTAGGGTAGTTGGGGCGAGTGTGATAAGCGGGTGTATCCGGAGAATATGGAGGATCATCTGGTATTATGTTGGGAGTTTGGGTAAGGGTAGCGTCCGGGAAAATTGGTGGTGGCGGGGTGGCGCCTTTCCAGTCATCCAGGCTTGATACATGTCTGTCATGTGTTGTCTCAGCATCCGCACCTCTTCAACCAACCCATTACCCTGTTCAACCAGTTGCTTTCGGGCACCGGTGTCAACCCACTCAGTTCTGTTGTTCTCTGCCATTGCCTTTTGCCTTTGTGTTGCAGGGAAAAGTTACTTTTAAAACCACAAACCAACCACTTGTCTGAAAGGATATGGCAAACTGAAACCATCACGTTAGCGTTAGGGCATTTAACACATTGGTACCCGCACATTTGGAGAATGAATGCACCTAGGCAGTTGACAGCTCCTATTATGCTTTTGCTTGGATTGCATGCATCATCCCGGCTCCTATTAGGCAGTTGACACCTAGGAATACATCAAAGCTTCAAACCCTGGGGCCCGCGAGGCATCACTCGGCATCGCCACGGGCCTGGGCAAGACTGAGAAAGTTTTAATGTCAACTGTAGGCTATTTAAAGAAAGCTGGCCATGTAATGGCTTATTTTGACTTTAAAAAAAGTGGCTATTTTTCAAAAATATTTATTTTGAGAAAACAAAGACTCGGTTTTGCAAATATGGCGTTTTAGCACTTCCGAAAGAGAGATTTTAAGGTTGTGCCCGCAAATCATTTTAAAATGACTCAGGGTGGCTGTTCTTGCAAAAACAGCCTTCCGGCGCCCTTTTGGGGACATTTGGCTTATTTTTTGAAAAGAATGGCGTCACCCGACTTATTCATGACGAAATTTAAAATTTTGGCATTTTTGGCTATTTTTGAAAAGGGGAGGTTGGACCCGATGAGGGTTGCCTATGTATCTCACATCCGGTGAGAATCAAACCTGCGTAGTTCGGGCAAATAAAACTAACTATTGTCGAAAACTAAACTCTTTTTGTTTTTTGTTGGCAAATACACTATTTCTGAAAGCAAGACTTTTTTTATATTTTCTTTTTCAGTGGCAAATAAAACAAACTAAAACCAAACTCTTCTTCTTTTTTTTTCAGAAAATATCCGGCAGAATTTCGGCACTACTTGGACATTTGTTTTTCTAATATAGGTAATTAACTCTCTACACTGCTATTTTCTCTTTTCTCTTTTTGTTTTTCAATTTTTCCCAGATATTCAAAGTCGGTCAGCATGCGAGTCCAAAACAGATAAATGCACAAGTAGGATGCATCAGGATGGTCCATTATTTCGGGTAAACCTGTCCTAGACGGACCCAACCCCTGTGTTGAGTCCCCTAAGTCAAAATGCATGTGATGCAAATAAGCGTTCCTACTAGGGATCCGGCATGGAGTCAAGTTATTCTAGGTTCAAAACCTAGGTATGTGTTCTAGACTGTGTACCCGAGCGGACAACTCGAGTCGAGGAGGGGGCTACGTACCGAGGACCCGCGGGATCGTCCGGCTTAGTAACTTGTCCGGCCTCTTTCTTATTTCAAGGTATGACACTAACAGAATAGGGAGTCTCCACCAGTGAGCACATCCCCGAAGGTGAGAAGAGAAGGGTTTCGGCACAGTTTATATACACAGTTCACATAATATCAAAGCGGTAAAGCATGTAACACATAAGGCATGGAAACATGTAGGAAAATCAAATAAAGCCAAACATAACAATTATTCTAAGCTCGAATTCTTAAACCCTGAACCGAAGTTCTGGGTTTGTGTCCCCAGCAGAGTCGCCAGAGCTGTCACACCTCCTTTTTTAGATACCACCCCCGGAAGAGGGTATAAAAGAGTTTTTCCACTTAAAGGACAATCGGAACGGGATTTATTATTAAGATTTCAGAGTCGCCACTTGGGAGATTAATGGTGTCCCAAGTCACCGGTTGACTCCCGAACCGAGGAAATTATGACTCTGTTTAACAGTCCGCGATCCAGAAATCCGAGTAAGGAATTCTGTTAACCCGGGAGAAGGTGTTAGGCATTCCCGGGTTCCGTGGTTCTAGCACGGTCGCTCAACTGTCATATTTGGCTCATTTGTTTGATTTTAATGCATGTTTTAACCTATATGCCTTTGACTTTGAACCGCTTTTATTATTATTGTTTATTTTAAGGGAATTGCAACGTCGTGAAAACACGTCTCGAACCTCGCCACATAAATGTACCCGTGGTTTTCGACATATTTCAACTTCGTTGGGATTTGGATTTGGGTCACATAAATGTGCACCCGTATTTAGGAAGGTAAATTTATTAAACACGCGCCTAAAGCGGTTAACGTGTTATTACCTTTGGGGAAAGCTGTGAAATTCGCTAAACGGCTTATCCCGAAGTCTAGGTATTTTTAGTATAACATTTATCGAGGGCCCCACCATTTGTTTATTTTGTGTAGAGAGGCTCATCTCGTTTTTTATTTTAAGGCTCATTTCTAAAGCAAGCTAAAATTTTCTATTTTAATATTGTCTCTAATAATAAAAGAAAGTCCCAATTAATTATTATATCAATGTATCACTATTAAGATAGCTGAAACGAGTATTGAATTTAAACGAAGCAATCTCCATGAATCTTCAATGTTTTGGGCCTCAGACTGGCCCTTCACTAGTTTAACTCTGCCCGCAAATGCACAATGCCCAGACGTGGGCCTTTGGGCGGAAGAGATGAAAGCCAGGCAAATGGTGTTATTACTAGAACCCCACAGTTTACATTGTGTTCATAGGCTTTAATATCTATTTTAAAACTTTGTGAGATATGGAGCAATTGACTATTTTCAAAACTTGAAATGATTTGGCTTCAACAATGGACACTTACGGCAGCTAAATGACCCAAAGTAATTATGCTATGACAATCAATTAATTACACAAGGACCTGTGCATTAAGGCACACTGTTATTCAAACTCAATTACAAAATTGTTACTAAGATATCTATTACCAGGTCCCAAAGTTCTATTCTGAACTACACTACTGTACTACGCCAAGCTAATGTCGCAAACACTTCTGTTAAGGCAACTAAAGAAATTAAAACAGCTCAATCACAGTCCAGTAAAGCCAGTTTCAACCACAGAAATTAAACATTAGAGATAGGCATTTGAACTATCATTCAAAACTAATTGCAGTCAATTACACTACCTAGTTGTGTTAAACAATCTTATGGTAATCTAAATAGCCTATTATAGTCTACATTATTACATTTAACTACGATAATCACATTGAATCAACTGAGAGCTTTAGCAAAATTGTGTTCCCACTTTATTTCAATTTTCAGCTGAAGATCTACATGCCAATGAGATTCAAAGCGTGTACCTGGTATTCAGAATACAACAGGAAGAGGAGAAGTTACCAACAGCAGTGCAAGCAACAGTGATTCGAATTTCAAACAGCAGAAGAACACAATCGATTTCAACCCAGAAATAACTCAATGATCCAGAACTATTGTAAAACCAAACCAGATTCGTATAGCAGACCAAACACAGTACCAAAATTGACCAGAATGAACCCAGGAGTGAACACAATTAGCCAATAACCAACTGCCACCTTCTAACTAATCAAATCCCAGGCTTAACTGACTCGAATTGCTTTAAACCTCCACATTAACAGAAAATTGGAATTCAAATTACTTTGGCTCCTAAATAAACCAGAGAATTGATTCAAATGTTGAAATTTAAAAACTGATCAAAGAAGATCAATGCAACAGTACTTTTTGATTTTTTGTTTTATTTCTCTATTTTTCTTTTTTGATTTTTTGTAGTAATCTAAGATCTAAAGAAGAATTTTCTCCCTTCTACTGATCTGAATTTCAAATTTAGAATTCAGATTTGTGGGAGATGTTTTGGGGGGAATTTTTTTGAGGTCCAAAAACTCAGAGTGAAGGCAAAGGTCATGCCATTTTATAGGCACAAATGAGGGCCAACCTCAGATTTTCTAATTTCCCTTTAGTCCTTCTTTTTAAATTCAGTTTTACCCACATAGTCCCTTAGTTATTGACTTGTACTCAAGTTAGTACACTTAATGCCTGATATTTTACCAAAGACCCCCATCTAGAAGCTTCTAGGAAGTTGTATTTCAGTTATTACTAGATTCCCTGCATGAAATTCCCTGAACTACCCTTTTACTAGTCTGAAATTACTAAGTCTAGTCAAACTAACCCATATCCTTCTTACCTTGGTCAAATAACTATGGTTAAGTGTTTGACAAGAGCTGAAAAATTCAACTAAGTTTAAACCAATCCTTAATTAAACTAATCATCCGAGCTAACTAATCAAAGTGTGGCAATTGATTTTAACTAAGCTGTTAACCCAAACTGAATTTATTCACTAAACCAAACAGCAATTCAATTGAAATTAATGTCAAATAGTCATGAACTACCCAAGCACAAAATCAAGCCTCAATTAACATGGAGAAAACTTGATCAAACGAAGAAGAACAAACAGAATAAACGTAAAAATGAACCTAGCACACTGAACAGGAATTAAGAATAGATTCGTGCTATTAACTATCAGTGAATTAGAACTCAAACAAACATGAAAACAAACAAATAAGAACAAACGAATTCAACTACTGATACTAGACAGATTGTCAAACAAAACGAAAAGAACGAAACCTAAATTAATTAATCAGGAAGAGATGATAGTCGTGGAGGAAAAACTAATAGAAGAAAAAGAAAACTCACCTATGAAGTTCTAGGGTTCAACTGCTCTGAGATCTAAAATTCGGGCAACTCCAACGATGTTTGAAGGAATCCAGTTGGGGGCTCGGGAAAAGGAAGATGAGAGGAGTGTAGGGTATAACTTTGAAGAAGTTTGGAAGGCGGCGCCGCCATGGGCGGCGGAGGCGGCGCCTAGGGTTTGGGTTATTTGACCAATTTGACGGGGATTTAGGGTAAGTGGGAGGTGGATTAGGAAAGAGGGGAACGAGGAGAGGGGATGGTGTGAATTTGGGAGGCTTTGGACAACTGCGGCCGCCGTGAGCGATTTTCGGCGGCGGCGTGCGGTGGTGTTACAGGGTCTGTGAGGTGGGGTGCATTTGAGACGATGAAGCGGGGGGGGGGGGGGTGACACGGTTCAGACACTAATATACCTAGGAGTCCCTACTTCAGAACCGTTCGATTAGAAGAACATCGACGGCTCAGATTCGATCTAGCCTAAAACGTGGTTGTTTGGATAAATGGGGGCCGGGTATTTTGGGAGCAGGTTTTGGGCTGGGTGTGGGGATTGTTTGGACGAGTATGGGGGTAATTAGTTTGGGCTGGGTGAGCAATGGGATTGGGTTGTCATTTGGGCCTAGGTAATTTAGCCCAATTTTCTGCAGTCTTTTCCCTTCTTTATTTACTCCTTATGTTTGTTTTTCTTGTTTTTTATTTACTTTGCTTTTGTATTTCATTTTCGTTTTTGTATTATTTTTTTGTATTTTTATCTTGTATTTTTTCTGATTTATAAAAATGTACAAATTAAAACAAAGGCCTAATTAAACTATTTAACTCCTAAAATTATTTAAAGACAAATGCAACAATTATCAATTACAAGTGCTTAGGAACTATTTTTTTGTGGTTTTCTTTAACTTTTGTTCTAAAACAAATTAATACCTAGTCAATACTAAAATTGTGAAACTATTTTTGTATTTTTTAATATGAATTATCATGCAATCAATTAACACCAAATTCAACAACATCCACAAAAATTGTAAAATCATTTTATTTGAAATTTTTTTTGGAATAATTTGCTTAGGGCAAAAATCACGTGCTCACAAAGTCTACAACCTCTCCAATCTACGCTGCTCGTCATCGGGCATGACTAATACCACATAATCTTGAGTAGGTGCAACCGGCTGGGCTGGTGGTGCCTTCGGTGTCAACAGTCCTTGAACAACCCGCTCGGGTGTACGGGCGGCGGGAGTCTGAGTGCCTCCTGCAGCCTGAGAAGTAGTTGCTGTAGTAGAAACAACAATCGCCCGAGCAAGACTGGTGCACACAGTCAGAATCTGAGCTAAGGTCTCCTGAAGACATGGGATAAAAATAGGCACCGCCGGTGCCTGGGCTGGTCCTGATGGAGCATCCACAAGTGGGACCTGATAATGAATTGGGGAGGTTGGTGGATCTGCAGGTGCTGCCCTAGCTGCTGTGCAAGCTACACCCCTACCCCTACCACGGCCTCGATCGTGACCTCGGCCTCTCGAGACCCCAACTAGTGGTACTGGTGGCCGTCCGTACTGACCGGTAGCACACGTGCTCACCATTTGTGAGAGATAGAATTAAAGAAGTTTAGTTACCAAAGTTAATAGATTCGCACGACAAGAATTCAAGAATGTGAATTTTTCCTAAAGGTTCTCCAGCCTCTCGAAGATAAGTACAAACGTCTCCTTAACAATCCGCGAGACTCTACTAAACCTACTCATGACTCGTGAGACCAATGTAACCTAAGCTCTTATAGCAACTTGTCACGACCCAAAACTACCATGTCGTGATGGCGCCTATCGCGGTACTAGGCAGGCAAACTCTTTGCCAAAAAGAACACGATATTTCATCTTTCAAAGATAAATTCATGCTATTTAATAATAAAACTCCATAAAGAAAATCTGAATAATGGAAGTGCGGAAAGAAAAGCCCGATATCGGGGTGTCACTAGTCATGAGCATCTACTACAGTTTGTCAAAAAATACTGAGACTAACACAACCTGGAAATATAACTATGAACAACAGTAGGAAGATAGGAGGGAGAAGAGCAGGGCTGTGTCGCCAACAACAACCTTGTTAACTTCGAGAAGATCTACAACTTAAATAGTCAACAACCGGGTGTCGGGTCCTGTTACGACTGGATCTGCACATAAGGTGCAGGAAGTAATGTGAGTACTTCAACTCAGTAAGTAACCAAAGTAAATGAATGCTGAGAAGCAGTGACGAGCAATAAAGCATGTAAAGTTCATATCATGAAATCTTAGTAAAAATACAACAGGCTTATAAAATCAGAGTTTGAATCAAACCATTTTGTTTAAACTCAATTTCAGTAAAATCATTTGAAGATATTTTTCAACAGTTCTCAAATAGAGGCTCGGTGCAACGGTGAGCAAAATAATTAAATCATGAAAGCCCCTTGGGAAAAACATCACTCATGTACAGCCCCTCGGGCAAAACTTCTTAGTTACTCGTATACAGCCCCTTAGGCATACCTTACCATCACTCACACTCAATGGGTACTCACACTCACTGAGGGTGTGCAGACTCCGGAGAGGCTCCTTCAACCCAAGTGCTATAACAATCCACCTTGTGGCATAAATCAATCAAGCCCTCGGTCTCACTGAATCATGAATCAGTAACAGCATGTTGCAGCGTGCAGTCCGATCCCATAAATATCCTCACAAATCAGGCCCTCGACCTCACTTTGTAATAAACCTCTCAAGCCACTCGAGCTCTCAGTAAAAACACAGTACTCAGCCCAAAACAACATTTATATGCATCAAAATAAAGACTAAGTTATAAAATCGATAAGTATAATATGACTTAGTATAGATTTTTCAATCAAAAACAGTGGGAGGATTGTAAGAAAAAGGCCCCTAAGGGTCCAAACAGCTCTGGTACAAGGCCCAAGTGTGGCATTCAGTCCAATTTACAGATACTCTTTCTAAAACACATAAGTATCATATAGTTTCAATCAAATACACAACTTCATAGTTGCTACGGGACGGACCAAATCATAATCCCCAATGGTGCACGCCCACACGCCCGTCACCTAGCATGTGCGTCACCTCAAAATAGTAAAACAATATGAAATCTGGGGTTTCATACCCTCAGGACTAGATTTACAAATGTTACTTACCTCAAACCGGTCAAATCCCTACTCCGCGATGCTCTTGCCCCTCGACTCGGCCTCCAATCGCTACGAATCTATTCACAACCAAAACAATACCATCAATATACACTAATGGATTGAATTCTAAGAAAACTATCAAATTAAACACGAATCCCGAAATCCACTCAAACCCAGCCCCCGGGTCCACGTCTCTGAATCCGACAAATATCACAAAACTAGAAAGCCCTTTCACTCATGAGTCCATGCAAACAAGATTTATCACAATCCGACTCCATTTTACCCCTCAAATCCTCAATCAAACTCTCCGAAAATCCCAAGCCCTAACCCCTAATTTTCACCCCTAATCTTCACTAATTACATGATTAAACAACGGGAATTTACCATAAACACGAGTATTAGGGCTCAAGTAACTTACCTCACTAATAATCCCTGGAATCCCTCTTCAAAATCACCTAAAAAGCACCAATCCCGTCTTCAAAAATGGTGGAAATGGGCAAAATTCGCGACGGGTCGAAATAGCGCACCTGCGGTGCCGCTTTTGCGGCCAAAAGTCCGCATTAGCGGAAGTCACTAAATTTCCAAAACTGCACCTGTGCCCCAGGTCTCGCACCTGCAGGCCCGCAGATGCGTCCGATCCTGCGACTCCTCTCCTGGCCCTCCATTTTCGCATCTGCGGTTTCCCCACCGCACCTGCGATCTCGCAGCTGCGGTCCCTACTCCACAGGTGCGGTTAATACAAAACCAACAGCTTCAGCTTCATTTCCAAGTTGCAAACTCTCCGTTACTCATCCGAAATCATCCTGAGCCCTTCGGGGCCTCAATTAAACATAGCAACAAGTCATATATCGACATACGAACTTAGTCTAACCTTTGGAACACTCAAAACAATATCAAAACAACAAATCACCCTCAGATTCAAGCCTAAGAACTTCTAAACTTTCCGATTCTGCAAACAATGCCGAAAGCTGTCAAACCTCGTCCGAATGACCTCAAATTTTGCACACACGTCAAAAATGATACTAACAACCTACCCGAACATCCGAAAAGCCATTTTGATCCTGATATCAAAATTTCCATTGCCGACCGAAAATCGCCAAATTTCCAATTGCACCAATTCAAGCTAAATTCCACCACGGACCTCCAAATCACATTCCGCACGTGCTCCCAAGTCCAAAATAACCTAACTAAACTAACCAAATCCTAAAAATCTAAATCTTATTTTGTTTACTCATAAAAATAACATCCGGTTGACTTTTACGACTTAAGCTTCTAAATAGGAGACTAAGTGTCTCATTCCATACCGAAACCACTCCGGAATCGAACCAACCAACACGATATGATGAAATACAGCTGAGGAACACATAAGGAAGTAGAAATGGGTGAAACGGGGCTGTAACTCATGAAACGACCAACCGGGTCGTTGCAGATTCCAGGTGATTAGGGTTCAAAAATTGGGACCCGTGAATTGTGATTATTTTAAGGTTTGGTACCTCGTGGAAATTATTAGATCAACCTAGTGTGAAAGCGGATACTTTTATCGATTTGTTACTTTTATTTAATTTATTTGTTTTTACCGGAATGAAACTCTGTTCAGCTTACTCTATTGTGTTATTACTTGTTGTGTCTCACTGCTAATTGTTGCTTCTATTTCTTTCTACAAGTATTGTATTATTATTGTCATTATTATAGATTTGTAGAGATACCGTACTCTGTTAGTTCTACACCTATACTTGACCAGGTTATTTAGTCCAGTAGGTGTCTTAACTTTCCCTTGTCACTACTCTAGTGAGGTTAGTCTTGATACTTATCGGGTACCGCTGTGGTGTACTCATACTACACTTCTGTATATTTTTATGCAGATCCAGGTATTTCGGAGTCAGTCAATCGCTAGCTAGATGTTAGGATCTTGCTGTGGAGACTCAAGGTAAACCTGTTGTACCGTTCGCAGGCTTCAGAATCACCTTATAATATTGTACTTGCACTGTTTTATCTCTATTTCGAAACAGTCATATTTAGTTCTTTCTAACAAACTTAGTAGAGCTTGTGACTTGTACTGCCGGTTTTGGGATTGTAAGTTTTGTATGGAGATTGCTATTTTGTATTGGTCAGTTGTTAGTAAAATATTGTTAGTGAATGTTAGGCTTACCTAGTCCCGAAGACTAGGTACCATCACGACATCCTACGGAGGGAAAATTGGGGTTGTGACAGGAAGCTATTGCAAGGCTCGGAACCCCAAACGGACATTGATAACTTAAAAATCCACTTCCACCCAAACTTATGAAATTCATCCAGAAATGCCAACTTTCCATAATTGACGCCAAAATGCTTCCGGGCCACCCCATACTCACCCAATCATACGCTCAAGTTCGAAATCAATATACGAACCTATTGGAACCTTCAAATCCTGATTCCGATGTCGTTTACTAAAAATCAAACTTTAGTAAATTCCTTCAAACTTAAAGCTTCCGAAATTAGAATATTCTATCTGAATCAACTCTGAATTTCATGAAATTCAACTCCGACCATGCGTACAAGTCATAATACGTTAAGTGAATCTACTCATGGCCTCAAATCGTCGAACGACGCGCTAGAGCTCAAAACGACCGGTCGGATAGTTACATCTATTTTCTCATGTACTCGTGACTCTGGATTCTTGGGAGTAGTTAGCATCACGTTCTTTATATTCGCACTGTGTTAGATTTCTCATTTATTTCTCGTTTATTGTCACTACATGAGTTAATTGCTAAAAAAATTATTAATTTCTTTATAAATGTCGGCTTGCCTAGCAAGTGGATGTTTGGCGGCATCATGGTCCCGAGGTTGGGAATTCCGGATCATGACATATTTTCATGTCGATTTCATTTGTATTACTCTTGTAATTTCTTTTCTTCATATCCGCATATTTTTTTTACTCTATGTAGTTTCTTTAGCTTCGATTATTTTATCATCTTTACTTGCTATGGTTACTACTTGTTTCTGCTTCTTTATATTTTTTTTTTCTATTGAGCTAGGGTTCTATCGAAAAAATCTCTCTACCTTAGTAAGGTAGGGGTAAGGTCCGCAAATATTTTATCCTCTCTAGACCCCATTTTATGAGATTGCACTGGGTTTGTTTGTTATATATATATATATATATATATATATATATATATATATATATATATATAGAGAGAGAGAGAGAGAGAGAGAGAGAGAGAGAGAGATTTTATATAGATCATATGTAGTTATATACATATATAACATATGGATTATGCATATACATATATATATATATTATATATGGATTATACATATATTTTAGATTCATCAACTATTTTAAATTTAAGACATTGGATGAGCGCCTATTTAGATTAATTTCTCATAAGGGGAGAACATTAAATATTGATTATCATCTTCTTTTAGCAGGTATCGGTGTGATATTGAGCATCAATATTTACAAAAAAAATTATTGCAAGAAATACAAAAAACAAAATTATCTATATCTGTTTGTTCATAACCTTTTGGGTTATATTGTGCAAAAGAAAACCCCAAAAAGAACCAATTGTTCTGTTTCTGCTTTTCCTTTTCTTTTTCGTGATTTGAAGGGGATAGTAAGAGATCTTATTGGGTAAATAGTTCGTGAGTTTGAAATTCTTGATCTTACTGTTCAAATTTTGATTGAAATAATTTTTTTTAGCAATCCACTAGGCAAGTGCCTAGACCTAGTTT
>NW_017670941.1:316629-359850 GCF_001879085.1 Nicotiana attenuata
ATATATACGAGAGCTGTGATTGCGGCTCTTTCTGACCAATATAGTACAAATACGTTTATTACAAGGATATAGGGCTGGTACAACTATTTAATAGCATGATACGGTTTTAGCCTAGCCTAATAAACTTTGTCAGCTTTAATCAAGTTCGTAGGGAACTCCCCATCTTTCCATCATAGTTATCGATCTGCGTTGCCTCGGAGTTGATCATTTGGAAATCCTTTGAGGTTACATCTCGAGCCTCGCCTCGAGCCCTAGCAGGCGTATCTATGGAGCGTCATAATAGCCACGAAATCGGTTCCTCTGATTTCATCGTACACAGATAGTTCCCGCGTTTCCTAGAATAAGAATGATAGGGAAACGATTTCGAACTCTTTCTTCTTTGATACTATTGCCATGAAGTCAGTCTATCAGATCATTAAATGCCATGACTCAAAAGCCACGCAAGGGTCGCCGTCAACACGACTATCGAGAATCCCACAAACCGCTATTGGTTTGTCCTTTCCGCTGCCCATGTGGCTTCTATAAATTCCTCAATCGTTTAGTGATTCACACTTTTACAACATCTTCAAACATTAAGAGCCAAAGTCATCCTTTTTCACATTCTTCTTTCTTCCGTTCTTGATTCATCACTTCCTTTCGCGAGACATACTAGCGAATGCCAAGCAGAAGCTGACTCGAGTCGTTGCTTATGCTCGTGCCCAAGCAAGGAAACAGGCTTTTGAGGAAGCGAGTAACAAGGGAGTCGATTTCTCATCCGAGATCGAGGAATCCCGAACCATGGAGGAAGAATCTTCTTATTCGGATACTTCAAATGAGAGTTTTGATGATGATACCGAGGGCAGTGGGGGTGGAGAGTAGACTTAGGTCGTCTTCTTTTTCCTTTTTGTGCAAGAATTTCTTAGGGGAAAGACTTTGTAAATGCCCCCTGTTGCAAATGTGTTTTTAGGAATACAACAATTTTTCTGCTTCCAGTATTTTTGAGTCCAATGCTTTAATACTTTTGTCTCTGAATTCCGATGATGGTTCTTCGGGGCATATACTTGGAGCAGTCGAGGCCATTGAGATCGGGCACCATCTCAAAATTAGGTCGATAGTTTCGATAGGGTCTATGCCCTACAAATAGAGAAAACCCTTGGGGTCGAATGACTCCCCAGCGCTTGCGCGACAGTATTATTGGTGTGATATTGTGTGATGTGGCCTAGGTGGCCCCACCGATGCATTTCTCAAAAAACGATACTGACATGGTCGATTCCATTGGTCTCGAGGGCGGGCGAACAGTCGCCACCTGTTCTATATATGTACTTGCTTTCATTTTATTTGAAAATATTGTTGCATTGAGCAACTATCTTCTTTATGGGGTTTCTCTTCCATGCGCCAAATTTCCTCCAACTCAAAGCTTTCGCCTAAGTCTTTCATTTCCCCATTCTTTTTTTTACCGTAGACATGGCTGTTGTGCCCAAATCCTCTCGCCAAGGAGAGGAGGGCTCTGTCTTAGATTCGCACTCGGTCGGTGATACACCGCCGGCGTCCGGCAGGCTAATGTCGAGATGCTTAGTCACGAGGAGGGATTTTATGTTAGAGAAACCTCCCAATGTTCCGGGCCGACGGGAGCATGCGTCGATGTTTATCTCCTTGTTAGGGGAGGAGCTTCTCGAGGCACTCAGAAAAGACTGCAGATGGGGAGGAGAAGTGGTGCTGCAGGTACTTTCCTCGGAGGAGAGCATTACGGCCCATGTCGAGGTGTTTTTGAACGTATATACGTACCCCTTTACATTAGGCCCTCACAGTAAGGTCGTGCTTGATTTTGTAGGAGGTATTAGGTAACCTTGGCGCAGGCTCACCCATCATTTTGAAAGATAGTGCTGATGATAATATATTTTGCAGATAAGGATGGGCTCGAATTAACCCTTAGTCATCTCATTAGGTTATACCGGCCTTTGCATTATCGAGGCTTGATTACTCTGCAACGTCGATCAACTCGACCACTTGCCATCATTGATGAAGAAGACGAGGACCGAGGGTGGATGAGTCGATTTTCATTCGAGTACGAACAATTGATGTTATCCCTGGAGAGTTTCTGCCTTTTCCTGATAAATGGAATTTCACATGTAAATGGTACACTTATGTTTTTATCATTTTTGTACATAGTGGAGGCGGGTACCCTGAAGATGTTCTCCTTTTTGTTTTCTGTAGCAATCCCTTGGCTGCCGAACGAGGTTCCCGACCTAGCAAAATGGTCTCGAAAGCTGGCATCTTGCTCGACTTATGATATGTGAAAATGGCGAGACCTGTCCAAGGGGAGATGGGAGGCAAAGCATCATGGTAGGTGCATAGTGTCTTGTTTTCTTAGAATGGTACTTTATCTATAGCGCACTAACTCCGCCAACGCAGGTGTTGGATAATTTTCCGAGATGAGGCCATGTCCCTTTGGGGAGAAGGAAAGATTGCCGACCTCGGGGCCGAGAATCGATAATAAATGGAAGGGATCTTCAAGGGGCGAGGATGCTCGAAGCAGGGCGAGTCCTGCTCTAAGATTCAAAAGAGACGAGTTGGCCAAACCTCCAGCCTCTGAGTCCTCTACTCTAAAAAAACAGTTCCTCCCTTGCCGCCATGTCCCATTCCTGTCGAAGGTACTTCGAGGGACAAGGGCCACCTACCTCCTTCCTCTTCCCCTACCGAAGGCATTTCGAGGTAAATTCGAGGCCATGTGCCGAGCAAATCGAGTGGAATATCGGGCGACCGTGCTCCCATCGGGATTAGTTTTACCGGGGCCGACGAGACTGAGCCAACAAATGTGTGCTCCACTTTTGACGAGGCTCAGCAGCTCAGTTCTATGGTGAGTTTTCGTAGTCGGCATAGGCATTTTTAGTTTTGCGCTTTCCTTTTCTTATTGAGCTCCCTTTTCGTAGGCCTTTGACAAGCTTAAGTCCGAGCTGTGTCGCCGTGAAGCCAAGCTGCAGAAAGCTTTGGAAGGGGAGAAATCCCTCAGGCTTCTTTGCAAGAAAAGGGGAGATGAGCCGGAATACCTGCGGTACAAGGAGGATCGAAGTCGAAACTAGGAGAGCTATCTCGAAAGACAGGTAACCTTTGTTTTGAGTCGATGTACGCTCCTCTTTTTGCTTTCGTAGGCTAGTATTCTCTTATTTCAGCTGCAGAGAAAAATGGTTGACTTGGAATGACTTTGGGGCAAAGTTGGCTAGGTTAAGCATGAGTGTAACGAGATAAAGGCTCTAGCAGATTCCCAAGTTACGTCCCAGAGGGATGCTTTGGCCAAGTCTTCCGCCCTCAAAGTACATTTCCGGAATGCTTGTGAAAACAGCTCGGTCCGAACGAGCATGATTGCGAGGCTCGAGTCTGAGCTTTTAACGATAAAGGCGGAGGTTGTAGATGCTCGGGATGAAGCCGAAGACATCCGAACAAAGGCTGATAAGAAAGTGGCCGTCTTTTTGCAAGATGCCGCCGACGCTCGAGTTGAGCTGAGAAGGGCTCTCGACCGGGAGAGTAGGGAGCAAAAAGTATGTTAGATGCAAATCTCGGAGGGAAACTCTCGAGGAGATACACTCCATAGGCTTCGATCTCTCGGTAGAGATAGAGCAGGCAAAGGCGGATGAGTATGACGCTTCCTTTTGCCCGATGCCGAAGATAATGAGATAGAGGCCGACGGCCCATAGTCCCCGAGGGGGGCATAGATTGGGCTTTTCTTTTCTGATTTTATATATAATTTCAACATTGTAAAAGGAGCTTTGTATTTTTTCATACATACGTATAAAAGGAAGCCTTGCGGTTTCATTTTTCATGCACTCCCTTTGTTTTGATGTTTGCCAGTCATCATCCAGATGAGCTGGTTTTTGAATTAAAAGAACCCTTAGATTTATAGTATGGCCCTGGGGCTCGTTAGGATAGCCCGTAGGCTCTTACACATTTGGTTGGTATGACCTTTTAGTATAAGCCGACGTTTAAGCTCTTATGCGTTTGTTCTTAGGCATATCTAGTTAACTTTTTCGGGCTCAATCTCCGAGTCCATTTTTGACTTGAGCTCATTGACGCTTAAGTTTTAAACTTTTAAAGCTGGCCCTTAGGCTCATACGTGTTAGGTCGGTACGACCTTTCATGTGGGCTGGCGGCAGTGGCTCTTACACATTGGCTCGGTACGACCTTTCATGTGGGCTGACGGCAGTGGCTCTTACGCATTGGGTTGGTACGACCTTTTATGTAGGATTTATTTTTCTCTCGTTAAGGAGTTGTGTTTGCTTGGATCTTCGACGGTTCGATAAAAAACCTCGATTATGAGTCGTTATGAGGCGATGAACGAGCACCCCGGGAGGTTTTGCTCGGTGAGTGTGATACGCTCAAATTACACTTTAATGAATAGTGTAAGGCGGTCGGTGTCAAATATAGTAACCCAACAAGGTTGGGGTCGAATCCCACAGGGAATAGGTGTGGAAAGGTTACTCCAATACTGTGTTGCTTGACTAAAGTCGTAATTCTATCCGGTTAATGGTAACAAGAGTATGAATTGAGTTTGGTTTGAATAAATAACTAATTGTGATATTAAGAATATAAATATTTCGATTAAAGAGACCAAGGTTGTGTCCCCGTCAATGAAGTGTAATGCTATCGGTGTTAATATGATATATTTCTAATGGAAAGTTCTTTTCAATATGCAAATGATTTCTAAATGACTACCCAATATTTTCCAATAGTTGGGTAGTATTTCCTCTTTATGATTTTTCCAAATATAAAAGAGTTGCAATTAGGAACAATCAATATATGCCAAATAAAACCCACTTATTCCTAAGCGATTCTATTAAATAAGGTTTAAAGACTTGAGTCTTTGATATTTACTTCAACCAAATTCTAACCCACTTTCCCAAGCAAAGTAATAATTTAATGGCATTTGTTAATGTTTGCAACCACCAACAATAAATGAAGAATGAGAAGTAAATAAATATCAACCAACCATTATACAGATATTCAATGTTAAGCACCCATTAACATAACACCCATTTAGGGTCCACAATCTTAGTATTTAAAGTTAGCAACACATACTAGAATACAAAAAGATGAGAATATTTAATGCCATAAAGCTTACAAAGTGCAGGATTCTTGACCCAAAACCTTCTAAAAGAGAGGAATATTAAAGCCTTGTATTGTAGCTCTCAAAATCAGACCAGCTGCCCCCACAAAACCCCAATAAATCTATTTATTGTGGGTCAATATTCGGGGCAAAATTTGGACAAAAATACCCTATCCGGTTAAATATGCGACCGCATATCTGCCGCATAACAGACATGCAATCCGCATTCTAGACATGGCCATCGCACATTTCAACCCTAGTTTCCAGGCCTTCATCACATTCATTGTTTGCGGTGCGCATTGTAGAAATGCGATCACATTTCGCGTCGCATTTTACACCTTCAGCAACCTTTAAGCTAAGTTTGCGGTCCATTTTGCGGCTTGCAAACACATTATGCGATCGCAGTCTGGGCTGCATTTCTTGCGATGGACATTGCCCAGAAAACTGTTGTGCTTTGCGATTTCATTGTGCATTCTGCGGCTCGCATGTTGGCTTTGCGACCGCATATCCACATTTGCGATGGCTTTTTTGCTCTGTTCTTGTCTTTTTGTGGCTTTTTGAATTCATTTCCATGCTCTTAAGTCCTTAAACCTCATACACTACAAAAACACTAAAATACATAAGTAAAAAAGATAATTGCATCTAAAACAAGCTAAAATCTAAGCAATTTGTATCAAATGTGCCGAAACTCTCCGGCACATCAACACCCCAACTTAAACTCTTGCTTGTCCTCAAGCAACTAAGACAACACTATCCTATTTTGGACTCCATCTAAAAGATATGAAACAATAGTGACCGTGGACGGTGTTTTTTATTAGTACTACTAGCATGCATTTTCGATTGCTTTACCCTTCTGAACCATCAATATTTATAAAGAAACTAATCAACTTGTGAAACTTTGAGCCTCGACCAATTTGACAAAATGTTACCCTCAGCCGAGTGCACTTGCATTTGACTCAGAAACTGAACTTCAGTTCAATCTCACAATTCATGTTCCCTCACTAGAAAGAAAGTCCCAAAATCACAATATTTACAATGACAATAACAAGGGACGAATTCACAAATACACTCACTCTTAAAAATAGTTTCAAGTGATACAACATACCATACCATAGGCTTGCCCTTATTTTAATTCATCGCTTTATTTTAAGAACGCTCGGTTGGAGATCCAATAAGGACTTTTTAAGCTTGTAATTTAGGTTTAGGGAAGGGTCGGATAAGCATTTTGGTACAACTGACTTCACCCTCCTTGAACACTAATCACATTCTTCTTTCTTGTTGATGTTTGCTTCTTTTCAAACCACATAGCCTCATATGCATCTAGTTACCAACATAGAGACACCTTAAATTCAAGGCTCCATATTTATATACATATGAATATTTCTCTTTTCTTTATATACACATTTTTGTTGTGGAGCCTGAATAATTTAATATGGGCACTTTGAGGTATATGTTCCTACACTCAATGTAAAACCTTACCAATTTCCACATTGACACCACACCCCCAACTTTGGGTTTTAGCCTCATTCTCAATGTTCAAGGAGGGACGGGTTCAAAAGAGGGAATTATTTTACAAAAAGGGAAAGGTTTGTAATGAGGTGGCCAAAGAAAAGGTTAAAGGCTCAAATAGGGTACTAGTGATATCAGTTATGCAATGGTAGGCTTGAAAGGCTAACTGGTTTTCCAAAAATCACAAAGACTGCCTAAGGTCATTTCTCCAACCAAATGTAATTATTATAAGCATTGAAAAACCAACCGGGCAAGTTCCAGATGGCAGAAGTAAACACAAGAATTACACAAAGAACTCACACACATAGCACACGAACTGTTTGGCGTACATAGTTTGAAGCCCTCGAGTCAACACTTGGCAACTCAAAGCTTTCATCATATATACATGTATAACTCTAGGTAGACATAGAGTCACAGAGCGAGCCTCAAGTTCACACAGTTGATATCTCCTTTTTTTTTGTATTAATGGAAGGGTATATGCTATATATAGACACACATGCTTGAAACTAAACAAGTACACCAAACCGGTCAACATGCTTCATTCTACTGTCCTGATTCTACTATTACACCATTGGAAAAGAACCCAACGAAGAAAAACCAAGGGGAATTCATTGCTAATTACTAAAAGCGGACATACAACTATCTACTTGTTTTTGTTTTTTTTATACACAAGGACAACATAAATTATGTACTAAAACCACAAAACACCAATATATACAGAATCACGAAACATAAATAAGTACAGAAGTTTGCTTATATAGCACAAAAACATAAACATGTACAACAGTTGCCAATTTCACAAAAATATATACAAGGCTACCACCCCTATCTTAAAACCATGCATTGTCCCCAATGCATAAGAACATAAAATAGAGTTTACTGGGAGTCGGAAGTCAGCTGAGTGATGGTGGGGTCACCCTCTGATGCTGAAGCTGGGACCGATGAGATCTTGGTCTGAGGAGTGACCTCCACTGGTGGAGAAGGGATCTCTAGCTGACCCAATACTGGAGCTGGGGCGTGTGAGCTGCTAGCCTCGCCCGCTGATGGCTGAGTGGCCGATGAATCTATAGAAGCGGCCATGTCTGCTAGCGAATGTGTTATTACTACCTGAATTTCTGTTTGTTCCTCGTCCTCAACTGTATGAGCAGCAATCTGCTTACCCTTCTCTAGAGGGCCTTCCTCCTCCTCGGACAAAGAATCCTCCTCATCCTCTCCCTCGTCTGCCTCCTCTCTCTCGGATTCTGATTACTGTCCGGACTCCTCCTCAGAAGGAATGTCAATATGTGCATTGGAAGCTGGAGGTTGGGAAGCCCCGACAGTCGGGGGTGCAATATCTGTCATCAGAGTGGAGATGTCAAGGTCCAAGCCTGGTACTGTTGTGTCTGCTCCCTGCTCACCTTCCTTGGGCAGGAAGGATGATAAATCGAACTCCAATGTCTGCATCTTGTTGAGCTCGATCTTCGTAGTGGCAACTTCCTCCCAGAGCCTAGGCAAGTCACTAGCCTTACCTCACTCTATCTTCTCAACCCTCAACTCAATCTGTTGCAGATGATCCCCGAAAGATGCTTGTTGTTGTTAGAGTGCTGTCACTGAGGACTGAAGAGGAGTCAATGCCTGTTTGATAAGGGTGGGCAAGTTCTTCAGAAGCTGGTCTACCTTAGCATTGGCATTCTGAGCTATGAGAGCGAGCCTCGAGACGGCTGGCAGTGCAGTAGAAGGCTGAGCAGTGGTGGACTGAGAGGTAGGCTGTGAAGTAGAAGTGGACGCAACTGGAACCTGAGGGGTCACAGGAGTCTGGGAGTCTGAAGGCTCTACATCAACTGGACCCTGAGTAGGATCCTCTGGGGGAGCAACAACATCACTAATGCGTGTGATATTAATGTCCTTCAGCTCCTTTCTTGTCCTGTTAGTGTGTGGCATGGTAGGGACATTCTCAGCCTTGCAGAGGGCTGTGATCAAATAGGGAAATGGAAGCGAAGTGGCGTGCTGCTTTGCCCGGATCCCTATCTCTCAGAAGATAAGAGCTCCCACATCAATCTTAATACCCGCCATAATACATGCAATGAGAAGAGCTTTCTCAATGCCTATGTCAGTCTCGTTTCTGGATGCTATCAGTCGAGAGGTGACAAAGCTGAGCCAAAATCGACCCTCTCATGTGAGATCCTCCTTGTATATTTTATGCACAGGGTTGATCCAAGCAATGGTTCCCTTTGCTATCACTGAAGCAATCCAACTACGCTCATTTTCCCTATTTGCCCATTTGGGAGCATACTCAGTTGTGCCTGATCTCTAGCCAGGGAAGTACAACTCATTAATTGTCTCACTGCTGCAGGACACGCTCTTCCCCCAAACGAGTACAGTGTCACAAAAAATCTTGTTGAGTTTGTGGTGAGCAGTCCTGGAGGCTCCATACAATGCATAAAATTCATGGACAAGAGTCTCATTATAGTCAACAGGTGGTTCAGTGAAGCACTCCCATTTTCTTACTTTGATGTTCTCCCATATGTGGGGGTACTGCTCTTGTAGCCCGTTCAAACTCAATTGCTTTTCGGCCAGGATTTTCCGCTTGGTGAGCCCTTCTCTATATAGTGCCCTGGACCCGTCAACCCCAAATTGGAGTTGGAAGTCATCTCCGCTTTTCCTTCTTAACTCAGCTTGTAGGTCAACTGAGGGCAAGATCTCCTCCTCATCAGAGTGGGAGGGACGTGGAACATTAGGGTCCGCTCGTGATCGTTTTGCTTGTGATGCGTGACGACTGGGGGATACCGTTTTCTGGGAGGAGGCTATATGTTTCTTGGGAGCCATATCTGCACAAAAGTGAAATGTGAGCGACATGGTAGGAAACAATGAAAAGAAAACAGAAATGCTAAAAAAAAAGTTAAGAATGCGACAGGTTATGCGGTCGCATAACCACTATGCGGCCCGCAAACTTGTCGCAAACTTGATAGTTGTTTACTTGATCTAAGTCTACGATGAGTTATACGATCGCATAACCACCATGCGGTTCGCATAACCACTATACGGTTTGCATAACCATCGCAGACCTGATTTCTCAGAAAATCAAATCACAAAATGCAATTGCAAATTTTACCGCAAAGCGGGAAATGCGATCGCAAAGTGGCCGCAGAAAGCATGTTTTTAAACTGAGTGTTCTGTGTCAGTATCCGGTGACGTTGCGGTCTGTATATCAATTATGCGATCGCAAACGTCGCCGCATTCGATCATCTTCCTCAGCCAACTAGGGTTTAATTATGCGGCAGAAATGCGGACAGCACTGCAACGATTTGATTCAACCCTCAACAGTGGTGGTTCTAATTCTTACTACCCAGCACCCCAAAAATATTTCCTACCCAAAAGACTATCACAATATTGGCAGACATCTACTTACAAAACACAATCAAGAATAAAGAAAGGAAATAGAAAAGAAACACAGGAGAAACAAAGGTGAAATTGAAAATAAAAAATCGGGGCAAGGAAACATACCGGTGAAGATGAATAAGCACACTAGGGAGATGAATTCTCAAGTGTTTTTGTCCTTTGTTAGATGCCACTAGCCATTTTGCCCCTTTTTCATTCTTTGTTTGTCCCTTGTTTTTTTTCGTTTTTGCTTTGTTTCTTTCTGTTAAAATTTTTTTTTGTGTGGTTTTGAACGTGTGAGAGCTGAAGGGATGCGAAGGATATACCTGAATGTTCTGCGGTGGATAAGTCACCGCATAACACACTATGCGATCGCATAAGTGTTATGCGGTGGGTTCAAGTTGATTGTTGAAGGGCCAAAAATGCGGTGCACTATGAGATCACATAGTGAGCATGCGGTCCGCAAAGTGCACCAACTCGTCGCATCTTTACCACCAGATTTAGCCAAACACACTGTGTTGGTTTGCGACAAAAATGTGGTCCGCATAGTGAAAACGCGACCGCATATGTGCAGCAAACTGTGTAAAGTGATTTTTCTTCCCTTTTTCATGCAATCTTACCCCCTGTTATGATCTTTTGAATCTCCTGCATCTAACACACACTTTAAATTGCTCAATTAAATCTATCTAATAACCAAATTAAAAACTTAAAGGCCTAATAAAGTTTTACCACACATGGGTTGCCTCCCATGAACCGCTTGATTTAACGTCGCGGCACGACAAAGTTGGCGTTCCATAGGATTCACTCATTGGTCGGGGATGGACCATATTTGAAAGCCAACTACTCCACCAAATGTTTTTCTCCATCTGTGCCCAAGTAGTGATTGACTCGCTGGACATTCACTTTGAAGGTTCGGAGCCCATCCTCTGATTCTAGTTCCACAGCTCCAAAAGGAGAGACATTTACCACCTTGAACGGACCAGACCATTTTGATTTAAGCTTTCCCGG
The DNA here is from genome assembly GCF_001879085.1 of Nicotiana attenuata. Lineage (NCBI taxonomy): Eukaryota > Viridiplantae > Streptophyta > Magnoliopsida > Solanales > Solanaceae > Nicotiana > Nicotiana attenuata. The sequence goes on from NW_017670941.1 coordinate 327,581, forward strand.
AAACAATTTGAGCCTTGAGTTAAAGAGCAAAACCAAGTCACCCGACTTGAACTCCCTCTTCAAGATTTTTTTGTCATGGACGAACTTCATCCTTTCTATATACACAGTTGCACTTTCATATGCATGGAAACGGAATTCCTCCATTTCATTGAGTTGTGTTAACCTCAAATTTGCAGCTTCAGCCCAGTCCCAGTTCAACCTCTTCAGAGCCCACATTGCTTTGTGTTCTAGTTCTACGGGTAGATGACAAGCTTTACCGAAGACTAACTGATAAGGAGAAGTGCCAATAGGTATTTTGTACGCCGTACGGTACGCCCACAATGCGTCATCTAGCTTCCTTGACCAGTCGGTCCGATTTGCATTAACAGTCTTTGCTAGAATGCTCTTTATCTCCATGTTGGAAACTTCAACTTGGCCACTTGATTTGGGATGATATGGTGTGGCCACCTTATGCTTGATGCCATATTTCTCTAGTAGCCCCGTGAAAGCCTTGTTACAGAAATGAGCCCCACCATCACTATGAATGGCTCTAGGAGTGCCAAACCGAGTGAATATGTTTTTCTTTAAGAATGCGGTCACACTTCTTGCCTCGTTGTTTGGTAAGGCAATTGCTTCAACCCATTTGGACACATAGTCCACAGCTACCAAGATATATTTCATCCCATAAGAGCTTACAAAGGGACCTATAAAATCAATTCCCCATACGTCGAAAATTTCTATCTCTATCACAAAGTGCATTGGCATTTCATGCCTCTTGGAGATTGATCCTTGCCTTTGGCATTGGTCACAAGCCTTCACCATTTTATTGTAATCATGATAGATTGACGGCCAATAATAACCACTCTCAAGCACCTTAGCCGCCATTCAATTTCCCCCATGGTGACCCCAACCGGCGAGTCATGGCATGCCTTTAGAATTGACATAATTTCTTCTTCTGGAACACACCTTCGGATGATGTTGTCAGCACAAACACGGAACAAGTATGGCTCTTCCCAATAGTATTGCCAACAATCTCTCAAAAACTTCTTCTTTTGATAGGATTCCAGTCCCTGCGGAATAAGGTCACTAACCAAGTAGTTAGCAATATCGACATACTAAGGAGCAAAAGTGCTAGTTAGTGCCAATATTTGTTCATCCGGGAAGGCGTCATTGATATCAAGATCTTCCTTTGGCCTTCTTGCCTCTTCAAGCCTTGATAAATGATCCGCTACTTGATTTTGCATCCCCTTGCGATCCTTGACCTCGAAGTCAAATTCTTGCAACAACAAAACCCAACAAATCAAGCTAGGCTTTGTAACCTTCTTTGCCATGAGGTAGCGAAGAGCAGCATGGTATGTGTACACTATAACCTTGGATCGCAACAAGTAAGCCCGGAATTTCTCAAATGCATATACGATGGCAAGAAGTTCTTGCTCTGTCACCGTCTAATTCATTTGCGCCCCATTGAGTGTCTTGCTTGCATAATAGACCGGGTGGAGAATCTTGTTGTGACGCTGGCCTAGCATTGGTCCAATAGCTACACCACTGGCGTCACACATGAGCTCGAAAGGAAGAGACCAATTGGGTGTGACAATAATAGGGGCCGTGGTGAGCTTTTGCTTCAATTCCTCAAAGGCTTTGATGCATTTGTCGTCAAACACAAATTTGGCATCTTTCTCAAGGAGTTTGCACATAGGATTTGCAATCTTGGAAATATCCTTGATGAAACGCCTATAGAACCCGGCATGCCCTAAGAAACTTCGAACACCTTTAACTGAGGTAGGTGGAGGAAGCTTGGAAATAATCTCAATCTTTACCCGGTCAACCTCTATTCCATGTTTCAAAATTTTATGCCCCAATACAATGACTTCATCCACCATGAAATGGCATTTCTCCCAATTGAGCACAAGGTTGGTCTCCTCACATCTCTTGAGCACTTGTCCAAGATTGTTAAGACAATGCTCAAAAGAGTCACCTACCACTGAAAAGTCGTCCATCAAAACCTCTATAAAGTCCTCCACCATGTCGGAGAAGATGGACATCATGCATCATTAAAAAGTAGCTGGAGCGTTGCACAAAATAAACGGCATCCGGCAAAAGGCAAAAGTCCCATAAGGACAAGTGAATGTTGTCTTCTCTTGATCCTCCAAGGCTATGTTGATTTGATTGTAGCCGGAATATCCATCAAGGAAGCAATAGAATGACCTTCCCGCTAGCTGATCAAGCATTTGATCAATAAAAGGCACAGGGAAATGGTCTTTACATGTGGCAGTGTGGAGCTTCCGATAATCCATACACACCCTCCAACCGGTCACTGTTCTTGTTGGGATGAGCTCATTTTTATCATTTTCCATTACAGTTATGCCTCCCTTTTTCGGCACACATTGCACCGGGTTCACCCAAGAACTATCGGCAATGGGGTGGACTACCCCGACATCTAACCACTTGATGATTTCTTTCATTATCACCTCTTCCATGGACGGGTTTAACCGTCGTTGGTGTTCCACACTTGGTTTAGTATCATTCTCCAATTGGATCTTGTGTTCGCAAATTCCGGGAGGAATCCCCCGGATGTCCGCAATTGTCCATCCAATAGTTTGCCTATGCTCCTTCAAGACTTCCAACAATTTTTCTACCTGCACATCATTCAACAAAGAAGAAACGATTACGGGTAAAGTCTCATTGGAGCCAAGAAATTTATACCTCAAGTTTGGTGGAAGTGGTTTGAGCTCTAGTTGAGGTGGCTCAATAATAGAAGGCTTTGCGGGAGGAGTGGCTCTATTCTCCATGTCGAGAGAGAGCTTTGCCGGAGCATAAGTGTAAGACCCAAGCCCCTCCAATGCATTTACCGATTCCATATACCCTTCCATATCTTCACCATCAAAGTTCACCAAAATAGCCGTCAATGCCTTGCCGAGGCATTGTTCTTCCATTTTCATTTCAACCGCATCCTCTACTTCATCAACAACATCGATCACTGAGATGCTTTCATACTCATGTGGTAGTTTCATACCCTTGCTTGCTTGGAATGTAACCTCTTCATCATTCTCACGGAATTTGATCTCATTCCGTTCAGAATCCATTAGTGTTCTTCCATTGGCAAGGAATGGTCTCCCCAAAATGATAGGGATCTGTTATTCAACCGCACAATCAAGGATTACGAAATCGGCGGGTAAATGAAACTTTACCGCTTTAACAAGCACATCATCAACAATTCCCACCGGTCTTTTTATGGAACGGTCGGCCATTTGCCATCTCATACTTGTGGTCCTTGGCATACCTAACCCCACTTGCTAATAGATGGAAAGAGGCTTTAAGTTGATGCTAGCCCCATTATCACAAAGGGCTCTTGCAAAATCACGTGCCCCAATAGTACATGCAATGGTGAAAGCTCCCGGATCTTCTTTCTTTTGAACGGTGGATGTTGTAATGATGGAACTAACCCGGTGTGTCATATTTACCACTTCATTCTTAGTGGTTCTCTTATTTGTGATCAAATCTTTCAAATATTTAGCGAACCCCGGCATCTCTTGAAATGCTTCCACAAATGGAATATTCACCGATAATTGCTTGAGAATGTCGTAGAAATTTTCGAGTTTTCTATCTTCAACCTTCCTCACAAGTCTTTGAGGGAATGGATGAGGAGGTCTAGGAATAGGTGGAAGAGTTTTTGGTGTCTCTTTTACCTTTTTCCTTACCTCTTCCCGGTTCTCTTTTTGCACTTGCAAATCTTCCGGAATCTTTTCAACTTCGACAACACTTGGCTCTTCAACCTCAACCCCTTGTCCGGACTCATATACTTCAATCACTTGTTCACCCTCTCCTTGTAGTACCTTCCAACTCTGAGTGGTAATTGCCATGATGTGAGAAGTTGGACCACTCCCACTACCTTTGGGGTTCCCAATTGTGTCACTTGGAAGTGTCCCTTTTTGCTTCGGATTTTGTTCCCTTGAGAGGTCATATTCCTCATAGAAGTGTCAGACTTCTCTTGATTTTGTAATACCCGTTCAAGCATGCTTTCCAACAAGGAATCAGTTGAGGAACCTTGATTTGAATATTGACCCTTTGGGGGAACATAAGGATTTGAACTCCGATTTGCAAAGTTGTTGTTGTTATTCCAATTTCCTTGATTTGACCCACCTTGGTCATATCGCCATTGTTGGTTGCCTTGCCATTGCAGGTTAGGCCTCCATTGATTTTGTTGTACTTGACCTTGGTATTGTTGCCTTTGATCTCCTCCTTGAGAGTTGTTGATGTAGTTTGCTTCCTCAAAATCTTCATTTGACATGGATTGCACATCCTCCACCACATTCACCTTCTTTGTTTGGCTTTCCGTGAACATTTTTGTCAACACATTGACATTTGTGGCAAGCCCTGCGATTACTTGATCTCTCTCTTGATTTTTCTTAATCAGGTTGGTCAGGGAAGGAGAACCATATGCAATTCTACATGTGGTATCCTCAGAGTGCCAAGCTTGATTATGTTTTGCCATTTTGTCAAGTATTTCTGTGACCCTTGCGAATGATTTGTCCATAAAAAATCCGTCAGTTGCATTCTTTGCTATAGATTGGTTCATAGGATCCAAACCCACGTAGAATTTCTCCAACGAAAAAAAATATCCGGAAAACCATGATTGGGAGACCTGACAAAATATAATTTGAATCGATCCCATGCCTCATGTAGATGTTTTCCCGGCTGTTGCTTGAAGAAGAAAATTTTATCCCGAAGCTCAAACTTCTTGCTTTGTGGGAACCATTTAGCTAAAAATGCTCGGACAAGTTCAAGCCAAGAACGAATGGAATTTTGTGGCAAGTTTTGGAGCCACCTCCTTGCGTCTCCAGCTAGTGTGTACTTGAACACCCTCAACCTTAGGGCATTATCTGAGACATTGTTCTGCTTATGCATAGCACATATTCCCAAGAAGTTCCTAAGGTGTTGTGTTGGATCATCATTAGTGGAATTCCTGAAAAACCCTCCGCTTTGAGCATTAGGATTAGACCATGTTCCACTTTGAAAGTTGAAGCACCAACAACCGGAGGTGCAATAGCATTTGTATCCTCAATGTACTCATCTATGTCCGCAAAAGGATTTTCATCCACTCCTTCCTCGTAGTCGACATGTCTTCCTATCAACACCAAGCAAAACAAGCGAAGTGTGATGGAATAGAATAAGATGTAAAGTAAAGCACACACTAATTAGTAATTTCAAAACTGTATTCCCCGGCAACGGCACCAAAATTTGATACGCTCAAATTACACTTTAATAAACAGCGTAAGGCGGTCAGTGTCAAATATAGTAACCCAACAATGTTAGGGTTGAATTCCATAAGGAATAGGTGTGAAAAGGTTACTCAAATAGTGTGTTGCTTGACTAAAGTCGTAATTCTATCTGGTTAATGGTAACAAGAGTATGAATTGAGTTTGGTTTGAAGAAATAACTAATTGTGATATTGAGAGTGTAAATATTTCGATTAAAGAGACCAAGGTTGTGTCCCTGTCAATGAAGTATAATGCTATCGGTGTTAATATGATATATTTCTAATGGAAAGTTCTTTTTGATATGCAAATGATTTCTAAATGACTACCCAATATTTTTCAATAGTTGGGTAGTATTTCCTCTTTATGATTTTTCCAAATATAAAAGAGTTGCAATTAGGAACAATCAATATATGCCAAATAAAATCCACTTATTCCTAAGCGATTCTATCAAACAAGGTTTAAAGCCTTGAGTCTTTGATATTTACTTCTACCAAATTCTAACCCACATTCCCAAGCAAAGTAAGAATTTAATGGCACTTGTTAATGTTTGCAACCACCAACAATAAATGAAGAATGAGAAGTAAATAAATATCAACCAACCATTATACATATATTCAATGTTAAACACCCATTAACATAACACTCATTTAAGGTCCACAACCTTAGTATTTAAAGTTAGCTACACATACTAGAATACAAAAAGATGAGAATATTTAATGCCATAAAGCTTACAAAGTGCAAGATTCTTGACCCAAAAGCTTCCAAAAGAGAGGAATATTAAAGCCTTGTATTGTAGCTCCCAAAATCAGACCAGCTGCCTGTCACGCCCCAAATTCGAGGGACATGACCGGCGCCCGACCGGGTAGCCCCAGCCAAGCGAACCTAGATGCCTTTCCTAACCCACATGTTACCCCATGTTTTCCTTACTCAATTATTCCAAGAATTTGCTAAATAATTAATTAAGAACACTTTTTAATTTACAAAACACATACATACTTACATAATAGTAATGAAATCACCAACTCGTTACCAATGTATGAAAACATGGATCTACACAAGTTTCTAACCCACATCTACTGTCTACGGAGCCTCTACTAGTACAACAGGATAATACAGTATTTGCCAGTAACAAGGCTCCGGCTATACCTTACACAAAATCAACTAAAACTCCGGAAACGATGTGGCCTGAACCACGCAGTGCCCCGAGAGGAAAGGGGCTCACCAAAAAGCTGATGGATGACGAAGGGGAGCTACGATCGGTGGACTGGAGTACCTGCTACGGATCCACCTACAATCATAACACGAATGTAGTGCCACCGGCAAAAGGGACGTCAGTACATTTGAATTGTACTGGTATGTATGAACAAACTTTGCTCCAAGTAAACTCGAACCATAAGCAAGTAAGTAGTAGTAATAAAAGCGACAATGAAATCCACAAGGAAGGAACAATTAAGCCAACAGGTATACAATCTCTCCTCCATAAACAAGCATGTAATTGAAATGGAAATAACAATCAAATCCACAAAGAAAGAGCAATCAAACCAACAAGTTTACAATCTCTCCTGTTTCCCCTTCCATATTTCCACATCAATAATTTCACAATTTGTTCATAGTTCATTTCAATAGCGATTTCGATCGCTTTCCAACCTTATTACCTCGGCCACCCTTATTATCTCGGCCACCCTTATCACCACAACCCACACCTTATTTCTTCGTGTTGCGGCGCGCAACCCGATCCCACAGAATAATCACAATTCACAGACAACACAACAACAACAACAATTCACAAAGAATAACAACAACAATCCTCAAGAAACAACAACAATGACCCTCATCAAATCCACAAAGAAAGAGCAATCAAACCAACAAGTTTACAATCTCTCCTGTTTCCCCTTCCACATTTCCACATCAATAATTTCACAATTTGTTCATAGTTCATTTCAATAGCAATTTCGATCGCTTTCCAGCCTTATTACCTCAGCCACCCTTATCGCCACAACCCACACCTTATTTCTTCGTGTTGCGGTGCGCAACCCGATCCCACCGAACAATCACAATTCACAAACAAAACAACAACAACCAACAATTCACAAAGAATAACAACAACAATCCTCAAGAAACAACAACAATGACCCTCAAGGAACAACAACAACAATTTACATGAACTTCCATAGCCATCAATACCAGTTCCATGTATTCCACTACTCATATGCATTGATAGGTCACAACGATAACTTCCCACGACAAACCACATATGTTACTACCACGGCTATGCCGATCACATCAATTCCCATTTCCTTCCATTAGTTGTTTCACAGTTCTTACCACATAGCACATTCACAATCGCAAACTTGGTTTATTTCTAATTACTTGCATCAATATAGCGAAGGCAAACCCACAATCACTCAACCATACCAATCACAGGAATTTCACCAACAATTCACGTAGAAATCACATACCAAGCACTCAAACACCCAAACAAGGTGATTTTACAAGTTCAAAGTTAGCCTTACATACCTGGAGCCGAATTCCCTTTTAACTTCTATTTCCAATTCACCAAATGGTCTAGCAACGTCAATCTAGTGCACAAGTTAACGCGTATGACTTAGAAAAGAAGTTCACAATTTCTACTCAAACTTATTTAGGTTACCAACCCATCTTTACACCATCTTTTACTCCTACCCAATTACTCTCACTAGGTTTTAGGTTATAGAATGACATGCATGTATGAGTTCAACCACTATTTTCAAAAACCAATGCATGAGACTCCCCCCCTAGTTTAAATCGGAAATTCAGTGAAAAGGGTAAGGGATGCTACCTGCAAGAAAAGGGGGATGAAGATAAGCTTCAAATTTCTCGGCCCAGATGGTTTTGAAGAATCAAATTTCGGAGAAGATGACTTTCTCTCTCAAGACCCTCTCTTCCTCCCTCTTATTTTGTGCAGAAGATGGTTAAAAATAACGGGCTGGGGGTGTTTTATTAAAAAGGGGGTCGGGTATAAAATTTAGAAAATAGAAGCCCGAGCAAGATCTGCGGTCGCATTCTGCGATCGCAGAACTGAAATGCGGTCCGCAGATTGGACCGCAGAATTGCCCCCTGCGACAGGAATGCGGTCTGCATTCCTGTTATGCGGTCGCATTATGCACCGCAGAATTGACCTTCACAAATCCTTGAGGAACTTATGCGACGATTATGCGGTCCGCATATTGGTTATGCGATCGCATAATAGACCGCATTTTCAACATTAATTTTGACAACTCTTCTGTTTCGCTCTGCGGTAGGAATGCGGTCCGCATACTAGCGACCGCATTCGGGGCTGCAGAATGGCATTTTCTGGAAAAATTGATTCTTTTGATTTTTACAAGCTTAGATCAATACCAAGGGTCCGACCGCGGCGAGGAAGCTCGCCGCGAAGAATTCTACGCATTCCTAACACATATTAGGAGTCGACACCACAAGATACTAGGTTTTGAGCCAAAAATTTTACGGGGCCTCACACTGCCCCAACAAAAACCCAATAAATCAATTTATAGTGGGTCAAAATTCGGGGCAAAATTTGGACAAAAATACCCTTTTCGGTTAAATATGTGACTACATATCTATCACATAACCGACATGTGGTCCGCATTCTTGACATGGCCATCGCACATTTCAACCCAAGTTTCCAGGCCTTCATCGCATTCATTGTTTGCGGTGCGCATTGTAGAAATGCAATCTCATTTCGCGTTGCATTTTATATCTTTAGCAACCTTTAAGTTAAGTTTGTGGTCCATTATGCGGCTCACAAACACGTTTTGCGATCGCAGACTGGGCCGCATTTCATGCGATGGACTTTGCCCAGAAAACTGTTGTGGTTTGCAATTTCATTGTGCATTCTGCAGCTCTCATGTTGGCTTTGCGACCGCATATCCACATTTGCGATGCCTTTTTGCTCTTTTCTTGTCTTTTTGTGGCTTTTTGAATTCATTTCCATGCTCTTAAGTCCTTAAACCTCATACACTGCAAAAACACTAAAATTACATAAGCATAAAAGATAATTGCATCTAAAACAAGCTAAAATCTAAGCAATTTGTATCAAATGTGCCGAAATTCTCCGGCACATCAGAGTGTTTCGAAGCCTATTCTGGAGTTGACATGGTCGAAGCTCTTTTACCTATGTCGAGGGTAGCCTTTTTTAAGCGGTTATTTTTGAAGTACTTTCGAAGTAATTGAAGGCCTTTGATTTTATAGAGACGGTGGGGTGTCCCCGAGTCGTGTTAGTTTGGCTGGTACAGCCTTGTGACCGTGGTCATTATGGTTGGCCGGAGCCTTTCAGTCCCCCAGTGAAGTAGTTTTCGGCGTCTATATCGAGGGTATGCCTTTTTAGGGCTCTCATAAGTTCGATATATAGCCTTAACTTTAAGATCGGGATTATGCCTTTTGTAAGGTCTTATAAACTTTTACATGCGTTACTTTGAGGTCTTACTATTTTGGTTACTTGGTACAAGTATGGTTCATGCCTTGCGCTTACAGTTTTGTTACTTGGTATAAGTATAGTTCATGCCTTGATTGAGGTCTTACAGATGTTGTTGTCGCCTTATGTAGGTCTTACGAGACCGAGGTTGCCCACATGGGGTCTTATGGCCTCGGGTTTTTGATAAGTCTTTGGGATGGCAATTAGCGACAGTCCCCGAGACATTAAAGGTTTTTTTTTGCTCTGGAGCCATTTTTGTAAACTTGATGATGCCTTATTGAGGGCTTACAAGTTCAAAGCTTCCGACCCGGAGGTCAGACAACTTCCAGTTTTCGATGCTAGTTCCCGAGTGTTTGGGAAGTTTTTGGACCCGGAGCCATTTTTGTAAGAAATAACGAACATCTTTGAAACGCGAAATGCTTTGGTGGAGGGGAAAGTATTCTTTGATTACTTGGTACAAGTATACTCTTTTTTGCTGTCAAGGGCTCGGTTATTCTATACGGACACGGTTCGCTCGACTGTTTTACCCGGTACATCATTTTCCTATCGTGACCCTATTTAGCACATCTTGGCTTCTCCAAGGAGGTGACCTTCTGGGTGGATGCCCCCCATTATTCTAGGTTGATTTGAAGAGAATACTTGAATACTTGTTTAGTCTTCCTTAGGTAGCATGTAGATGTTTCCTCGTTAAAAACCTTGCCGGTAAAATCCTTCTTGGGATAAAAACTTGGTCGAAGGAAAAGAGTGCAACGTATGCTTTTGGAACCTAAGGCCTTCAAGTTGGAAACCGCTTCAGCTGTTTCGATCGGACACTTGCACACAGGTTAGTGTGAAATGTAACTAAAAAGGGAGATGATTAAACCTTATTACCGATGGCGCCTTGAGCCTTGATGTGCTTCAAACATTTGCTTTCAAGACACGACACGGTCCTTTGCTAGTTTAGTCGGGTGTAGCCGATGATATAGCTTGTTATTGCTATTTTACTGTGTGTTTATCCTTTGGTTCCTTCGATGGTGAGGTGTTGGCGTTGGTGCCACATCGTGCACTGCAAACGTCTCTTTTGTTGCATGCTATTCCTCGTAGACGGTTTTTATCCCATCCTTTGTCGGAAATTTCATCATTTGATGGAGGGGGGATGGTACTGCTCTCATGCAATGTATCCACTGCCTTCCGAGCAAGGCGTTGTATCTCATGTCCCTTTCGATGACGTGAAACTTGACATTTTGGATTGTGCTGGCCACGCTAACTGGGAGGGTGATTTCTCCTTTCCTTATTTTGCTCGCCATGTTGAATCCGTTGATGACTCGAGACGCGGGCACGATCTGGTCAAGCAGTCCGAGATGCTCCACCACACTCGACCTGATTATGTTGGCCGAGCTACCTGGATCCACAAGCACACACTTAATTTGAAATGTATTTACAAGAAAATAAATTACCAATGCATCGTTGTGGGGCTACGATAAAGCCTTGATGTCTTCGTCTCTGAATGTTAGGGCGTCCTCGGGTAAGTAACCTCGAGTTCGCTTTTGCCTGGTGATGGATATTTTTGTTCTCCTGACCATGGGTTCCTGTGGAGCATCGATACCTCCGAAGATCATGTGGATGATATGTTGTGGCTCGTCTGCTTCACTCTTCTTGGTCGCCTCTCTTTGTAAGGCCCCGTGAAAATTTTTGCTCAAAAACCTGAGATCTCGTAGTGCCTAGTTGTTATCGTTACAAGTTATTTCATGTCTATGGATTGTGTATATGCTGTTAGGATATGTTTTGGGGCTCTCTGACAGGTGGATAGGCCTAGTTACAAAGGAAACTCTGGCAAAATTTTTGCAAATTTAGGGAGTTAGCAAAATTTGGGGTTGTTGATATGTTTCATGATGTGAAAAGGCTGAGGTTGCATAATGGTTGCTAATGGGTGAACCTTGATCCTCTTTCGAGGACGAATGATCTTAAGTGGAGGATGATGTAAGGCCCCGTGAAAATTTTTGGTCAAAAACCCGAGATCTCGTAGTGCCTAGTTAGGACTATGTGTTAGAAATTTATAAAAATTTTCGTGGCGAACTTGCGAGCCGCTATTCGGACCTTTTGGATTGATCTGTGCATTAAAAAGTTAAGGAATAATGTTTTTCAGAAAAGCGCATTTCTGCGGTCCATTATGTGGTCGTATAATAGCTATGCGAACCGCATAGTCGCTGCAGAGTGAGACGGTGTGCTGGTTAGTTTTGAAGTCAACTATGCGGCCAATTATGCGATAGCAGAATAGGTATGCGGACCGCATTCTTGTCGCATACCCAGGCAGTATGGGAAGTTTTGGGGGCCATTTGTCGGTCCCTTTTGCGGGCCGCATGTCAATTATGCGATCGCATATGCGACCGCAGATTGTGTCGGGGCTCCTATTTTCTGACTTTTAAAACCCGACCCCATCCCATTAAAAACACCCCATTAGACCCCTTTTATGCTATTTTAATGCAATTAGAGTGAGAGAGGGAGTTCTAGAGGAAGAAACTAACTCTCACCATGCCACTACAATCCTTGCCCAAATCATTGAAGATTATCAAGTAAAATTATTAGGCCTTCATCCGAAGAGGTAAGAAAATGTGCCCTAATCTATTATTTCGAAATTTCTATTAAAATAAGTGATTAACAAGTGGGTTCACGGGTATAAGGATTGATTATCTTGCATGCATGAGTGACAATATGGTATGGGGAGCGTGTGAGTTAAAAAGATAGCAATTGGGGTGTAAGATGATAAAAATCTCTCACAAAAGGGTCCTAAAATCACAATGCACACTTAGTTCTTGATAATATACTCAAATGAGCTAGAATCTTAATCATGTCTCTAATTTTTGGTTCAACTTGTAATTTTGATAGAATAGATCGAAGTTGCTAAGTGTTTCGGAATTTAATAAGGATTTAAGAAAAGCTCTATTGAGGTATGTATGGCTAAAAACCCCTCTTCTTAGAAATTGAGCTCCCATGGTGTCCATGTAAATGTTGTAAGTCCAAAATTTGATTGATGTAGTACTTGTTATTTCAAATGAATTGGTGTTGTGAGAATATATGTAAAAGGTGGGTCCCCGTGTGTTTAATATGCTATTATTTGTAAGGTGAGGATGTGTGAAGAATATGAACTACTTGCTAAAATGCCTAAACTTCAAGTCAAGTTTAACCTGTGATTATTATGCCGAATTATGTGAACTCCCCTCTATGCTTACAACTCGAACTGCTCTCGTATGTGTCCATTTTCTTAAATGTCTAGGTTAATGTTGAAAGTATGTAATGTGGCCTAGTACCAAGTATGATGTGATAATTCTGATCCCGAGTGCCGATGAACTAATATATGTGAAACCAAAAATTGAAGTGAGATGATTAATGGAAAAGGGTAATGTCTTGGCAAGATGACTTGGACGATCGGGCCGTGCTCGGGCGACATGCTACAACATGGTGGTATTGTGTTGATATTGAACCCGGAAAGTGAGAATGAAATAGTGATTGAGGTATATGTCTCAAATGCGGCAGCTTAGCCGATCGGGCCGTGATCGGACTCCGCGCAAGAAACTGGTGGTAATGTGAATGATGATGCAATAGTAAGAAATGCCCCGACCTAACGCTATAGAAACTATGTGAAAGCTATGTGATTCCTTTGATTTGATGATGTGGTCATTGTTAAACCTTTGATAGTCCATATAATTCCTTTATTCTTGTATGGCTGTTCTTTCTAATAAGATGGTGTTTAGTTATACATACTAGTACTATTCTATGGTACTGACGTCCCTTTTGCCGGGGGAGATACATCTTTTGAATGGATGTAGGTGGTTCGATAGTAGACAGTGCCGATCGCGGGTAGCGGAGCATCCTCCTCTCAGAAGTCTTAGTGAGCCCCTTTTCCATCAGGGATTATGTTGTATATCTTTTGTTATAAATCTCCACTTTTGAGGCCGGGGCCTTGTTGCCGGCATTATCATAACTGTCTTTTGTATCCTTAGAGGCTCCGTAGACGTTTTGTGCGGGTTATGTACGGGCATTGGACGGGTCACTAGACTATGTTGAAATTCTAAACTCTTGTTTCCTCTAAACCGTAACTGTATAATATTTAGGGAATATAACTATTGTGTAAGGGCTGTAATAGAAAACGAATTAGCGGTGTGTATGATCGATCTTTCTTGTTGTCTTAATAAATGAAAGCATGGTTCCTTACTCATAGTGAGTTGGCTAGAAGATGTCCAGAAAGGCTTGCTCAGTTGGGTTCACTCTATTGAGCATCGGTCGTGCCTCCCGAGGTTGGGGCGTGACAAACTTGGTATCAGAGCCTAAGGCTTTAAAATGTCCTAGGATGTCTCGGGGTCGTGTCTAGTAGAGTCCTTATCGGTGTGTAGCCGACCACATCTATAAGTTGGAGGCTACTTGGGCATTTAGGAATAACACCCTTCTTTGATATTCTGGATCGTGCGGCAATTAGGGAAAATATTTCCCCTGTAACTAGTGCATTATTTCAACTTTTAGTACATGGAACCAAGGAAGAAAGCCAGAACTAGCCAAGGAGCCAATGCTGCCCCAAGAGCGGCAGTCGATTCTGTAATTGATGATGCGGGTAAGAACTCGAGAGGTGAGGACATTCCCCCGACTATTACAAAAGTTCCTACATCTGCTGAGGGTGCTACTATCCCTCCCATTGATATTCCTGTTCCGCCTCCAGCCCCAGCTTCTGGTTCCGGTATCTCGGATGGCATCTTAGGGGAGCCATCCAGATGCTGACTCAGCTAGTGGCCTCTCAGGCCCAGAGGTCAAATGTTGCACCCAGTTCATCTAGCCAGCAAGGGAATTCCACCAGTTCTAGGGTGAACATATCTCTTCAGCTAGACCCTTTAGTGTTTACGGGGATAAATCAAGAAGAGGACCCTCAAGATTTTATTGATGAGATGCACAAGACCCTCAGGGTTATGCGTGCAACTGAAACAGAGGGAGTAGAGTTGGTTGTCTACCGTCTGAAAGGGGTGACCTATGCATTGTTTGAGTTGTGGGAAGTTTCCCGTGCGGAGGGGAGCCCTCCGATGAGGTGGAGCGAGTTTGCCGATGCCTTTGTAGATCATTTCCTGCCTGGCGAGACAAGGGCAGCCCGTACAACAGAGTTTGAGAATCTAAAGCAAAGTAGTAGAAGTGTGTGGGAGTACCATATGGAGCTTGCCCACCTGTCCAAATATGCTATTCACATGTTGCCCAAAATGGAGGCAAGGGTGCGCCGGTTTGTTCAGGGCCTTAATCCTTTGACTATTAATGAGGCTTCTACACCTGCCTTGAATTCTGACATGAATTATGTGAATATTGTAGCATTTGCTCAAGTCAAAGAGAACCGTAAACTGAAGAACAAGCTGGAGAAAGAGAGAGTAACAACAAGGCCCGGTCTACGGGCAACATGGGAGAGTCACTAGGTGGGGGAAGATCAGCTTTTCGAGGAGGATCATCAGGGTCGTCCCAGTCTGTAGCACAGTCTTCAGCAAGTGCACCGCCATCAGGGCCCAGCCAGCAGCAGCGATGGAGTCGTTTCAGGCCCAATCAAGGTAGTAGGGGACTCTACCAGCAGGGTTGGACAGGAGCGAGATCCCAGCAGTACCAAAGGTCCCCGTGCCCTAAGAGCGGGAAGGTGCACTCAGGGGTTTGCTATCAGGAGTTACCCATATGCTATGGATATGGAATGGGGGGCCACGTTCAGAGATATTGTCATGTATCCCGGCAGGGTGCGGGTCGGGGCACAACACAGCCACCCAATCGAGCAGCTGCTACATCTTCAGCACCCTCTCCCGCTCGAGTTACTCCAGCACCCTAGGGCGTGGTGCAGCTAGGGGTGGTCTGCAAAATTCGGGAAGACCCAGCCGGTTCTATGCTATGAGTGGCCGCCAGACCACAGAGGCTTCTCCAAATGTTGCTACAGGTATTCTGACTGTCCAATCTCATAATGTGTATCCACTTATTTACCCCGGTTCCATCTTGTCCAATGTTACCCCTTTTGTTGCTATGGAATTTGGGGTAGATCTGGATCAGCTTCAGGAGCTATTCTCGGTGTCTACTCCGGTTGGCGAGTCTATTATGGCTGCTCGAGTTTATAGAGGTTGTGTTGTTATGGTGCATGGTAGGAATACCATGGCCGATCTTATTGAATTGGGGATGGTCGATTTTGACGTAATAACGGGAATTGATTGGCTTTATTCATGTTTTGCCAAACTTGATTGTCATACTAGAACTATGAGGCTCGAATTTCCTAATAAGCCCATTCTGGAGTGGAAGGGAAATAATGTAGTGGCAAAAGGTCGGTTTATTTGTTACCTTAAGGTCGCAAGGATGATCAAGAATGGGTGTATCTACCATTTAATTCGGGTTACGGATACTGATGCCGAGGCACCTAGCCTTAAGTCTGTGCCAGTTGTGAATGATTTTCCGGATGACTTTCCAGATGAGCTCCCTGGGATCCCACCAGATAGGGAGATTGATTTTGGGATCGATGTGATGCCAGGCCGCGACCTATATCAATTCCACCTTATAGAATGGCACCGACAGAATTGAAGGAGCTAAAGGAACAATTGAAGGATTTGCTAGAGAAGGGTTTCATCTGGCCATGTGTGTCACCATGGGGTGCACCGGTTTTGTTTGTAAGGAAGAAAGATGGGTTTCTACGGATGTGTATCGACTACCGTCAACTTAACAAAGTCAAAATTAAAAACAAATATCCTCTACCAAGGATAGATGATTTGTTTGATCAATTCCAAGGTGCTACGTGTTTATCAAAAATTGACTTGTGGTCCGGGTATCATCAATTGAAGATAAGGGAGCAGGATATTCCAAAAACAACTTTCAGGACTCGGTATGGGCACTTTGAATTTTTGGTGATGTCTTTTGGCCTAACAAATGCCCCGACAGCTTTCGTGGATCTTATGATTCGAGTCATCAAGACTTTTCTAGACTCCTTTTTGATTGGGTTCATCGACGATATTCTTGTGTATTCGCGAAGTCTGGAGGACCATGCTAACCATCTTAGGGCAGTTCTGTAGACCCTTCAGCAGCACCAATTGTATGCGAAATTTTCGGAATGTGAATTTTGGCTTGAATTTGTCGCGTTCTTGGGTCATGTCCTCTCTAGGGAAGGAATTATGGTTGATCCTCAAAACATTACAGCGGTGAAGAATTGGCCTAGACCTACCACTCCAACAGAGATTCGCAGCTTCTTGGGTTTGGCCGGGTACTACAGAAGTTTTGTGGAAGGATTTTCTACTCTTGCCTCTCCATTGACTAAATTGACGCAGAAAGCAATTAAGTTCCAGCGGTCCGATGCTTTTGAAAGGAGCTTCCAGAATTGAAATCAAGATTGACTACATCACCGGTATTAACCCTGCCAGAGGGTACAGAGGTATTTGTGGTGTGTTGCGATGCTATAAGGATCAGGCTTGGGTGTGTGCTGATGCAACACGTCAAGGTTATAGCCTACACTTCTAGGCAACTCAAGAATCATGAAAGAACTATCCAACCCACGGCATAGAGCTTGCGGCAGTGGTGTTCGCACTAAAGATTTTGCGACATTATTTGTATAGGGTCCTTGTGGCTAGTTTGGAAGTTCGCCTTGTGGACTCTAATGAAGGAGGAGTAATTGTACATAATGGGGTTGAGCATCGCTTGTGGAAGAGGTGAAAAAGAAGAAATTCAGCGATCCATTGTTAGCACAACTTAAAGAGGGGATTCATAATCACAAGACCACAATTTTTTCCTTCCGCATGGATGATGGTACCATGCGGTACCAAGGTTTCCTATGCATTCCGGATATTGACGGTCTTCGGGAAAGGATCATGTCAGAAGATCACACTTCCAGGTATTCTGTGCACCCAGGTTCTACAAAAATGTATCATGATCTCAAGGAAGTTTATTGATGGAACAACCTGAAAAGGGATCCGGCGGACTTTGTGGCTAATGTCCGAACAGTCAACAAGTGAAAGCCGAACATCGAAGGCCCGAAGGATTGGCTCAAAACATAGAAATTCCAATGTGGAAATGTAAGATGATCAACTGTAAGGCCCCGTGAAAATTTCTATACAAAACCCAGAGCTAGTAGTGCCAAGTTAGGAATACTTGTTAGAAATTTGTAAAATTCTTCGCGACGTGCTCGCTACGTTTCGGACCCTTTGAAATGATCTATGCATTAAAAGTCAAGGAATATTGTTTTCCAGAAAAGTGCATTTGTGCGGTCCATTATGCGGCCACATAATAGCTATGCGGATCGCATAGTCGCCGCAAAGTCAGACAGTTTGATGGTAATTTTGAGGTCAACTATGCGGCCAACTATGCTATCGCATAATCAATATGCGGGCCGCATAGTTATCGCATAATCCCCTTGGAATTTTGCAAGGGGCAGTTCTGCGGTGCAATATGCGACCGCAGAACAGGTATGACGACAGCATTCTTGTCGCATACTCGAGCAGTTTGCTTAGGTTTTTGAAGCCATTTTTGTTGTCCATTTCGCGGGCCGCATGTCAATTATGCGATCGCAGATTGTGTCGGGGCTCCTATTTTTTAACTTTTAAAACCCAACCCTATCTCATTAAAAACACTCCATTAGACCCATTTTTTGTTCTTTTACTGCACATAGAGTGAGAGAGGAAGTTGTAGAGAGAGAGAGAGAGTGATCTTCATCAAGTCCCCACTCAATTCTTGCCCCAAATCCTTGAAGATTGTCAAGTGAAATTACTAGGTCTTCACCCCAAGAGGTAAGAACTTGTGCCCTAATCTATAATTTCGAAATTTCTATCAAAATAAGTAATTAGCAAGTGGGTTCATAGGTATAAGGGCTGATAATCTTGCATGCATAAAAGCTAATGGGGTATGGGGAGGATGTGATCTAAAAAGATAGCAATTCGAGTATAACATTGAAGAAATCTCTCACAAAAAGGACCTAAGATCACAATGCACACTTAGTAATTGATAATATGCCCAAATGAGCTAGAATCTTAATCATGTCTCTAATTCTTGGTTCAATTTGTAATTCCTATAAAATAGATTAAAGTTGCTAAGAGTCCCGGAACTTTGTAAGAATTTAAGGAAATCTCTATTGAGGTATGTATCGCTAAAACCCCATCTTTTTAGAAATTGAGCTCCGTTGGTGTTTGTGTAAATGCGGTAAGATTAAAGTTGGATTGTTTTATTGATTGTTATTTCATATGAATTGGTGTTGCAACTTTATATACGTGATAGATGGGTCTCAATATGATCAATGTGCTATTCTTGATAACTTGAAAAGGTGCGAAGAATATGAATCATGTATTGAAATACTTAGACCTTAACTCAAGCTTGAAACTGCGTTTTTTTTGCCATCTATGTGAAATCTTTTATATGCTTACAATTTAAATTGTCCTTGTGTGCATCTATTATCCTATATTGCAAAGCTAACATTGAAATTGGGAATGATGTGAAATGTGGCCTAGTGCCAAAAACGATGTGATAGTCATAGCCCCAAGTGCCTATGAAATAATATATGTGAAACAAAGATTGAAATGAGATGAGTAATGAGAAGGGAACAACGCCTTGGTAAGGCGGCCTAGCCGATCGGGCCGAGATCGGATGTCATGCCGCACACATGGTGGTGTTATGCTGATATTGAATTCCAAAAAAAGGGAAAATGAGATTGTGATTGAAGCATATGTCTCAGATGAGGCAACCTAGCCGATCGGGACGATATCGGACTCCGCTCAAGATAGCGGTGGTATTGTGAATAATGATGAACAGTGTGAAATGCGCCAAACTAAAAGCTATGGAAAATGATGTGAAAACTGTATGATTCTTTTGTTTGGTAAAGTGGTGATTGTCTAAAGTTTTGAGTTATACTTTTGATTTCCTTATTCTTGTAGGAAAGTTCTTTCTTACTAAATGGTGTTTAGTTATACATACTAGTACTATTCCATGGTACTAACGTCTCTTTGGCCGGGGGTGCTACATTTTAAATGAATGTAGGTGGCTTCATAGCGGATAGTGCTGATCGCGCGTAGCGGAGTGTCCTCCTCTCAAAGTCTTGGTGAGCCCCTTTCTCCTTCAAGGGGTTATGCTGTACATCTTTTGTTTTAGACTTCCACATTTGAGGTATAGTCGGGGCCTTGTTGCCGGCATTGCCATAAATTGTCTTTTGTATCCATAGACGCTCCGTAGACGTTTGTGTGGGTTATGTATGGGTGTTGGAAGGGTTAATTAACTGTGTTGTAACCCTATTCTCTAGTTCTTCTAAACTATAACTGTATGAAATCTTGGAAACTTAGCCATGTTTTAAGATGTGTGATATAAAAATGAACTAACAATGTTGAATGTTTGATTTTGCTATTGTCTAAATAAACGAAAGCATGGTTTCCTTAATCATATTGAGTTCGGTAGAAAAAGTTAATAAGGCTTGCTCAGTTAGGTTCACTCGATTGAGCGCCATCGCGCCTCCTGAGGCTGGGGCGTGACATCAACATGGATTTTGTGGTGGGATTACCGCGCACTCCGCGCAAGTTTGACTCAATGTGGGTAATCATGGATCGACTCACGAAATCAGTGCACTTCTTGCCAGTCAAATATACCGACACGGCGGGACAACATGCTCAATTATATATCAAAGAAATAGTCAGGATGCATGGCACTCCAGTCTCAATCATTTCGGATCGAGGGGCTCAGTTCACGACCAACTTTTGGAAGAAATTTCAGTAAGGTATGGGTACGCAGGTAAATCTTAGTACAACTTTCCACCCTCAGACCGACGGGCAAGCGGAGCGGACCATTCAGACGCTTGAGGACATGGTGCGTGCTTGTGTTCATGATTTCAAAGGTAGTTGCGATGATCATTTGCCACTCATAGAGTTTGCCTATAACAACGGCTTCCATGATAGTATACAGATTGCACCATTTGAAGCATTGTATGGTAGGAGATGTAGATCTCCCATTGGGCGGTTCGAAGTCGGAGAAGCTTAATTGATAGGGTCGGACCTTGTGCATCAGGCTATCGAGAAAGTTAAGATTATAAAGGATAGGTTGAAAACTGCTCAGAGTCGTCAAAAGTCATATTCAGACATTCGTTGCAGAGAGTTGGAGTTCAAAGAAGATGATTGGGTATTTTTGAAGGTTTTCCCCATGAAGGTTATCATACGGTTTGGAAATAAAGGAAAATTGAGTCCGAGGTATGTCGGATCGTACAAAATCATTCAGAGGATTGGTCAGGTGGCATACATGCTCGAGCTGCCACCCGAGATGTCATTGGTACACCCAGTCTTCCATGTGTCTATGTTGAAGAAGGTAGTGGGAGATCCGTCCGCTATTGTGTCGGTTAAAACTATTGAGGTTAATGAAGAACTGTCATATGAAGAAGTTCCAGTTGCCATTCTTGACAGGCATGTCCGGAAATTGAGAAATAAGGAAATTGCCTCTGTCAAAGCGTTGTCGTCGAACCAGCAGGTTGAGGAAGCCACTTGGGAAGCCGAGGAAGAAATAAAAAGGAAGTACACGAATTTGCTTGTATAGCCAAGTAATAGCTTCAATGAATTTGCTTCTTATGAACTATGTATCCTTCGATTTGGTCTATGTAAAACTGTTCTGTTTTGGTTATATGTTGCTAATACGGCCATGGCTGGTGTCGTTACAAGTTATGTCGTGCCTATGGATTGTGTATATGTTGTTAGGATATGTTGCTGGGGCTCTCTAACAGATGGATAGGCCTAGTTACAAAGGAAACTTCTAGCAAAAAATTTTTTAAATTTAGGGAGTTAGCCAAATTTGGGGCTGTTAATATGTTTCATGATGTCAAAAAGATAAGGTTGCATAAGGGTATCTAATGGGTGAAGCTTGATCCTCATTCGAGGATGAATGATCTTAAGTGGGAGAGGATGTACCCGTGAAAATTTTTGCTCAGTAACCCGAGATCTCGTAGTGCCTAGTTAACAATATGTGTTAGAAGTTTATAAAATTCTTCGAGGCGAGCTTGCGAGCCGCTGTTCTGACCTTTTGGATTGATCTTTGCATTAAAAAGTTATGGAATAATGTTTCTCAGAAAAGCATATTTCTGCGGTCCATTATGCGGTCGAATAATAGATATGCGAACCGCATAGTCGCCGCTGAGTGAGACAGTGTGCTAGTTAGTTTTGAGGTCGACTATGCGGCCAATTATGCGATCGCATAATCAATATGTCGGCCGCATAGTTATCGCATAATCTCCTTGGAATTTTGCGAGGGCCAGTTCTACGGTGCATTATGCGAATGCGACCGCATTCTTGTTGCATACCCAGGCAGTGTGTTCAAGTTTTGGGGGCCATTTTGCGGTCTCTTTTGCGAGCCGCATGTCAATAATGCGATCGCATATGCGACCGCGGATTATGTTGGGGCTCCTATTTTCTAACTTTAAAAACTAGACCCCATCCCATTAAAAACACCCCATTAGACCCCTTTTATGCTATTTTACTACAATTAGAGTTAGAGAGGGAGTTCTAGAGGAAGAAACTAACTCTTACCAAGCCACTACGATCCTTGCCCAAATCTTTGAAGATTATCAAGTAAAATTACTAGGTCTTCATCCTAAGAGGTATGAACATGTGTCATAATCAATGATTTTGAAATTTCTATTAAAATAAGTGATTAACAAGTGGGTTCACGGGTATAAGGATTGATTATCTAGCATGCATGAGTAACAATAGGGTACAGGGAGATTGTGAGTTAAAAAGATAGCAATTAGGGTGTAAGATGATAAAAATATCTCACAAAAGGGTCCAAAAATGACAATGCACACTTAGTGCTTGATAATATACTCAAATGAGCTATAATCTTAATCATATCTCTAATTTTTGGTTCAACTTGTAATTCTCATAAAATAGATCGAAGTTGCTAAGAGTTCCGGAATTTTGTAAGGATTTAAGGAAAGCTCTATTGAGGTATGTATTGCTAAAAACCCCTCTTCTTAGAAATTGAGCTCCCATGTCCATGTAAATGTTGTAAGTCCGAAATTTGATTGATGTAGTACTTGTTATTTCAAATGAATTGGTGTTGTGAGAATATATGTAAAAGGTGGGTCTCCGTATGTTTAATATGCTATTCTTTGTAAGTTGAGGATGTGTGAAGAATATGAACTATGTGCTAAAATGCCTAAACATCAAGTCAAGTTTAAGTTGTGATTATTATGCCGAATTATGTGAATTCCCCTCTATGCTTACAACACGAACTGCTCTCGTATGTGCCCATTTTCATAAATGGCTAGGTTAATGTTGAAAGTGGAAAAGATGTGAAACGTGAGTTATGAAATGTGGTCTAATGCCAAGTATGATGTGATAATTGTGTCCCCAAGTCCTCGACCTCCGGGCTCATCGAGGTCCGAATCAAAAGAAGCAGGGCTCGAGGTCAGGGTAAGAGAAGATGACTCCGGAGCGCATGGCTACACCTGATAGGGCCGGTCTATCTGTAACCTACTGAGACGATGAGCGATAGGCCGTCCCATCTTTCTACTCTTGTAAATAATATGTGCATATTTTATTGAGTCCCCTCGCCTATATAAGGGGGACGCACCCCACCCTGTAAAGGACTGATGTTGCTCCACTTCTCGAATAAGCAATAATATCTCTCTCTCTCTCTCTCTTTCTTCTAAATTATCAGTGATCTTCGACCCCGAGGTCGCCCTAACGTTTTATTGATCTTCATTTGTTCTTCATTATTTAGCTCAAGATTGACGGTATAAAGCCTTGTATGCACATACTTATCTGTTATCCCCTTCCTGACTACCCTCGATAAGGTTATCCTCGATGGCCCCGGGGTATCTACTGGCTTGTCCTAAGCTCGGAAACGCCCCTTACTGATTCGATTATCATTTTGGCTAGCTCGATCTTTATTATTTTACTTCACGTATAGCACTAATCACCCTTTCAAACTAGCTCGGGAATAGATCACGTATTTTAGAATCTCATTTACAAATTTAATTGTTGTTACCATTTTCATGGTAAACAGTTTGGCGCCCACCGTGGGGCTAAAAGTAATAGTGATTAGTTTCTTGCTAGTTTCGTCACTTAAATGCACAATATCTCTCAATATTTCTCTTTCCCAAGTCCTTTCGTTTCAGGTTAATGGTCAACTCGATAAGAAATCGAGGACGATAACCCCATAAATCGCGAGGAAAATAATGTAGCCATCCTAACGGCTGGCGCGACACCGCAGGACTCCGATAACGCATCTAGATCGGTCCGGATTGATATGGATTCATATGCTGCACAGCGGGGTAAGGAAATCTTGCACTTCAATGACGGCACGCAACACGCTAACCGACAGGAAACCCAAAAAATCCCAGCCACGGTAAAACGGAAAGTTGATCTTCGTGTTATTTTTGAAATGTTGCAGGAACAACGCTTGGCTATCTCAGGTACAGAGCCGCCCGGAGACTCTTGGCACGACAACACCCAAAATATCTATTCACTTCGAGCCAGCATCCAAGGTATCGGGCCACGACGGACCAACGACCTATCCTGCAATGGTAAGGATGCTAGAGGACATTATTGAAAGTGTCAACCCATGCTCGCGGAGATTCCTACAACAACCGTCTCCCGGAGATACCATCATGGGACTCATTTCGCGGAACTTAGAAACAACAAAATTCCCTGGGGAAGACAGGATCACATGTCCTCACAGGTACATCTCCACTTACACACGCCCGTTCAGGAACGGCGACCCCCAAAATGAAGAACTCGGGCCCATCCCAATAAGGAGATTCGAAGAAATTCCCCTTGAAGAAACCACGTCGCGACATCATTGTTCGACATCCGATCTCGGGGACGCGCTCACCATACTGTCACGATCCGTGAAAACACACGCCAACGCCATTGGAATAATGCCAGAAGAGCTCAACGCGCCGAAGGCCAGGAGAAGAAGAAGAAATAAAATATCACGAAAAGCCGCGCCCCGCTATCCAACAAGACAAACGAGACCACTCCCGGTCCCGAATAGTAGGGTGGCACAGGCTTTCGCCCAAAACCCAAATAAAGCATACCCGACATCTCCGGAGTAATTCGAGCAAAGCTTAGTCGGATATCCGATCGAGGCTTGGTCATATACCAGCAACCAACACCGGACCCAAGTCAGAGCCGCGGATAACCCTCGAGAGATCCCCACTGGATCGGCGTATCTAGGCAGATCTCCAACAGAGAAGCCGGCACCGAACGAACGGAGTCATCGTCCCCATGGCGCGAACGAAAGAAACAATCCGAGGTGCGGCGCATCTCATAATTACAAGGCGGTGGCCCTAAGACGACAACTTCGAGGAACTCCCAATGATACCAGATGCAACGAAACGCAACCGGCAAGGAAACCTCTCCCTATAAAGTTTGACTTCAACGTTACAGTTCCAAGCATAGTGGTCACTATAAGTAAAGTCGGGAACTCCGGGTGGCTCAGACCTATTCGACCAAAATCCCTCCAAGGAAACCGTGGCCCGCCACGAGAGTCTTGAAATGATCGGAGTTACAGACCCAAGAGAGCAGCAACTACGCCATCCAACAAAGGTGACCACAAAGCATCGCCAAGTAACCGAACCCGGATCCAGCTCAACGGACAAAGCGAAATCGAGCAAAGTAGAACCGGCAAGCGGCAGCATATCGTCACGACCGTTAAAGGATGGTTGCACCCCGCTAAGATCCGTAGAAAGTAGAATGCAAGCGCTCGTCGCTAGAAAGGGACGATCTCGGGGAGTACTCCCCAAGGACACCCTCTCGCTCGAGGAAAAATGACGCCGAGACTCCACCTTGGCATCGCATTAACGTATTGGTAATCCCTTCTTTCGTTCAAGCTCATTTTCAAATAAAACATACATTAATGATTACAGGTATATCAGCCAAAGATGTACCAACAATGTCGGGCCAAAGCCAATAGGACAGTCCGGACAAATGTCGCCCTCGCGCCGGACCGCTAATGTGTCCCCAATGGCGATTGCCACAACATCCAAATTGCTTCCCCAGCGCGACCCGCCCGAGCTCGGGCTAATACGTCAAGTGACAAAGGATGTACACGCTTTGTGCAGACAACAGCGAATACGTCGCCCGAGATACAACCCCCGGCCCTACTCCTCCAAGGGTGTGAAACTCCACGATAGACGCGGTGCCAAAGCATCTGGCTACAAGCGACAGAGGGAGATTCCTCTCCTTACGCCCATGACCGGCGTTATCCTTAAATAAGGTCAAAGGGCAAGACCACTCGTGTCTTCGACCCGGCCTGGCCGGACGAGGAATACGGCTGCCGAGGGGCATACTCCCAGGAACACAGCATCCTTTTATCATTTACCTTTTCCTTTTCTTGTTGCTAATCTATACGCCAGGCAGACAGCCGAGGCATTCAGTGGTTCTGGATCTCGATTCGAGGATCCGCGGCTGCCATGGGGCCACCTGGCATTCTTTCCTCGATCGGGTTTCTATCATGAAGAGGGTTCTGCCAACAAGATTATTAGCACGACTGTACGTCCCCAGGGAAGGGACCCAACAAGTCCGCGTTCTCTCTCTCTTTTCCAATATGGAACTATACAAACACATCGGATAATCAGGAGAGTCACACCCATGTAGACCAGACTCACAGGAATAGAACAACATGTATTTTACAACTTATATTTTCGCCAAGCAATAAAGAGTATTTTCAAAGCATTCGACGCCTCGAAGAAAAATATTTCGGCTTATCCCCAGCAAAAAACCTCTACATCAAAAACCTCACGAAACGCTCGGAGACTTAATCAATTCGGCACCCTCGCGACCGCAGGGTCGAGGTTCCGGGCTCACAAAGTCCTCACGATATGGCCCCAAGACTATCGAAAGGCGGTATTCAGGCCTAAAATGATCCGATATATTCGGAGACTCACCATGAGCAACTCGACCGCTTGCACGACCCAGGGTCGGAACTCCAGGCTCACCAAGCCTCCGAAAATAGCTCCGAGCTAACGAGAAGCTGTCTTCAAGAGAACTCGACGACTCGAAGACTGTCGCCAATCACCACACACTCGAAAATCCAAAATTCTAAGACCCTAACTGGCAGCCTCGGCAAAACCAGATATATTCTCCCTAAACTGTAAGACCTCAACAGGCATGATAAACTGCAAGACCTCAACGGGCATGATAAACTGTAAGACCTCAACAGGCATGACAAACTGTAGGACCTCAACAGGCATGAAAAATCCCGTAGTTTAGGCTACACATTGCATTTGTATGAATCCCTGAAGGGCATACCCTCGGTGTGGACGCCTAAAACTGCTTCTCGGGATCAAAAATGGCCCCGACCAAATGCATACGACTACGGTCGGAACGGTTGCTACAGCAAAAAACGTGACTCGGGGCCGCCCGACTATTGCTAAAAAATCCTCTGAATCTACTTCGGAAAGAACCGGTTAAAGCACAGGCTTCCCTCAACAGGCAAAGAACGAGTTGCTCAAAACATCGCCGATTACTCGACCTATGGGCTCCAAAATCGAAAAAGCATCGATCTACTCGACCTATGGGCTATGAACCTTCTGAGGTGCTCAAAACATCGGCGATTATGACTTGAAATCAAGGTTCTTTTAGAACCGACGACGGGTCAGGCAAAATAATGAATAAGACCTTAACGAGAGGAAAACAAAGCCCACAAAAGCCTCTGTGCCTCACATCAAATAGCGTAAGTGCCATTGTCGCCGTCTAAGCAAAGCCTATGGGCTTCATACTGAAAGGTCTCTACGACTATCAAATTGAAAATTGACAACTTGAGGATTAAAGAGAGCTCGAACTGTAACCCGATTCGGAGACCGGATCCAAAATAGTTAAACTAAGCACAGCCTCCGGGCCTCATATCAAAAGGTCTCCGCAACCAAATAGCTTAAGTGCCATTGTCGCCAGCTAAGCGAGCCTCCAGGCCCTATATTGAAAGGTCTCTACAACAAAACTACGTAAGTGCCACTGTCGCCAAATCAGCATGCCTTCGGGCCTCAAACTAAAGGGTCCCGATGGCCTAGCAACGCGGAAGGTCACCATCGCTGGCCAAAAACTCAGATGAAATTTAAGGGTCGATTACATCTTGAATCACAACGCAACTCGGAGACTGAACCCGGAAAATCGCAAAACGCCCAAGGGCAGAGAATGAAAGTCATTATCACCAGCCCGAACGGGCTCGAGGGTAAGACAAGCCCGAGTCAGGATCCCGACTTGAGAACTGAACCCGAAGGCAATTCAATCTCAATATGCCTAAAAGCACGGCCCTGACAACGCTATCAACTGTCGCGACAAATCCCCAGGCCACGCACCCGAAAAAGCGCTTTGGTCCAGGAGAACATAGGGTCATCACCCTCCGCCCATGAAGACAGGAAAAGGCTGGAAGGCTAATCAGAGTTCGAGCCATAGCACGGCTCAGGGACCAATCCCATAAACCAATCTATGCGATAAAGAGCAACGACAGAAAAAAGGTACAAAAAGATTAACGCTTTGAAATTCTCCTTACATTACATACGACGAATGCATTGTCCATCTACAAGCACGCTCTGTGCGCGTCGTAGACCAAGATACAAAATAGTAGGAGCTATATTTTGTGCCAAGAGGCTACAGCCCGTTAAGATCGTCCTCTGCAACACCCGCGAGGAGTAACCGAGCATCACGCTCGTCCGCCCTTGCTTGAACCAATTCCTCCGAGAGGATAAAGCTTCTCGCTCCAACTTCCTTGAACATTTCTCTCCGAGATCGGCAGCGAACATATTCCTCGATCCCCTTCTCATGATCAAGGGCTTGCCTCAACTCGGATTGGGCACCAGCAACCTCTTTTATGCAAATCGCCATCTCTTGATCCGCCCTAGTTCGGCTCAGCGCCGCTTCCGCCCGGGCGTCAACTATCTCGCCCCTGACCTTCGAGAGTTCAGACTCCATTTTCTCGATCATATCCGCTTGAACCTTTGCGTTTCTTCGGGACAAGTTGAGCTGGGCCTCGAAGTCAAAAAGAATCTTGGCTGAAGCACTCGCCTCCTCCAAAGCTTGAGCCTGTACCTGGCCCCTTAGTTCCTCGCAGGCTACCCTGACACGGTTCACCTCACCCTTGAGGTGCTCCACGGCCTCTGTCTTTTTTTGCAGCTAGCACGGCAAAAAGAAGATAGCCTTAAAAATTAAAGGGAAGCGAAGAACGCACCGCGAGAAGTTACCTGCTCTACCAACTAGCTCTCATAGTTCGAGTCCCGATACGCCTCATATCGCCAATGCTGCAGCTCAACTTCTTTCTCCTTGCAAAGAAGACTAAGGGATTCTCCCTTATGAGGAGAGAAAGACGCGGGTTGTGAGATAACTATGCGCGAACTCACCACAAAATGAAGATGGCAAGTTTTCCCCAAATCGGAACACACTCCTGATAATACTGCTCCCGCAACCCCGGAAGAACCAGCTCCGGGCACAACATACTCATTCGAGGGAGTCGCTCGCCGAGAAACAGGTAACCCGGGGACAGCCGACTCGGGTGGTGCCCCGTCATCAGAAATACGAGCCCGGCCAGCGCCACTAGAAGCTCCTTCGCATGATGAGTCCCGGACCCTCTTGCTGCTACCGTCTCTCCGCTCAGAGGCCAGCGACTCCAACTCCTCTCCGGGAAAGCGCTGCCTCACCTCGAGAAACTGCCCGATATCTACAAAAACAACGCATCCAGCGTAGATGAGATGGAAAAATGCCACTTCAGGAACATATCGGCAGAAAAGAAAGGCTACATACGCACATACCTCGATGATCCACTCCCCACCTGATGCGAGACATAGCTCGCCACCTGCGTTCATCGCAAGACGAATGGGTCACCAGCCTCCGAACCCAGCCGGGCAAGTCGTGAACTTGGCCAGGCGCCCACGAAGTTGCTGTAAAAAGGGAATAATACTGATTACTTGGCCGATTTTTGCTATGAACAAAAATTGAAGGAACAGCAAAGCGCCTCACATACATGCGTAATTCCACCCATCGGGGAATGGTAGGAACTCCACAGGGATGACAGCGGTCGTCCTAACTCGGATAAACCAACTGGCCCACCCTCGATCTCCACCTTCATCTTCATCAACAACGAAGGGCATGGGCGAGCGACCCCTCAAGGTTAGCAGTCCTCGATGGTGGAAAGGCTAA
Source organism: Nicotiana attenuata (assembly GCF_001879085.1). NCBI lineage: Eukaryota > Viridiplantae > Streptophyta > Magnoliopsida > Solanales > Solanaceae > Nicotiana > Nicotiana attenuata. The sequence continues at coordinate 357,376 of NW_017670941.1, forward strand.
TACAACCTGATGAGATGGTCAAGCGTGAACTCACGTCCGGCCTTCTCCGCAAAAAATCTCATCATCAACACCGTCTGCCAAAGCGACGGAAGAATTTGCGCCAAGGTAACCCGATACTTCAAGCAAAAGTTGAGCACGACCTTATCAAGAGGGCCAAATGCAAAAGGGTATAAGTACACGCTCAAAAATCCATCAGCCGAGTCTGCGATGCCTTCACGAGGGGAAACCACCCACAGTGTCATCCCCTCGCTCCACCCACAATATCGCCTCGCCGTCTCCAGGTATTCCTCTCTCATCAACGATGCTGTCTCCCGAGCGAAGCCCTTCAACTCTCCAACACCGGGAACGGCATTCCCAGTCTTTTGCCTTAACGGGTCCGAAGTGGTCTCCATAACTGAAGCAAAACTAGCAATATAAAGAAAAGAAGTGCAGACGTTTTTCGCGCTTTAGAAGATAGGGAGCCCTATGTCGAGACGGGAGAACAGCTGCCCAAAAATAGCACAGTCTTGCAAAGAGGCCGAAGCTACACCTCTTATATACAAAAGACAGTAGCAAAGTCACCTACCAGATGTCAGCTCCAGGAAGCCAATGGCCTCGATACGGATCGACGGGTCAATACCCGACCCAAGAAACATCCTCCAACAGACAACCAAGCTCGAGGATCCATAATAATCATCTCCATGCTCCAGACAGCATTTCACATTTGGAACCTCCGTCCGCCAAGAAGCAGGGTCACAATGAGCTCCATAGCGCCAATGCCATACGCGAGGCGCGCGCCCGAGATCGCGATTCCTTCTCCGGAGGAGCAGACCTGGGAAGCTCCGATCTCCAAAACTCGACGAGGCCCCGAGGAAGCGCCCGACACATAGGCAAACTCCTCGAACGGGAGCCAACCTTACACTCTTTTAAAGAATTGACCACATCAAAATCAACAAGACCTACCGAGGCGTCCAAAGATGACCTTCATCTGGGGTATCGTTCCCAAAGGCCCCAAAATTTGATGCAAGATCTCCAAACCATCCAATAGGCCACAACAGCTCGAGCCTATCCGGTTGGTCCCGCATCAAGCCAAATGAATGACAAAAAAAAAAAGCAGGAAAGAGCCTTGCCCAGCAGTTGGGGACAAAAATAGGCTATCACGGCAAATTAGAACAGCCCATAAGCAATAGAAGGCATTTAAAACTACCGAAGGGCGTGAAAGAAAACAAGAGCCAGAGGAGAAGCAAAGATCTATCTCATGCGGCCCAAAGGGACCGAGGTACCCGAGGACGGCCTACATCCGAAGCGGTGCCCTCGGAGATCCTGGTATTCAATGCGCGATCTCCGAATAACTCGGGAGACTCTTACAAACACCAACCTGTCAGATCGACCCGAAATTGTCCCGAAGGATGATAGTAGGACCGAAAAGGCCCATGTCAATTGGTGGGAAATCAAAGCAAACACTCACGTCCAAGATTAATATCTGCAATCAACAACACAAGGGAATACATTTGAAGATCCTCGAAGGGCATGAAAGCATGAGGAAATAAAGCAAATTCGAAAGCAGAGATCAACAAAGTTCATTTCTCATTCATGAAGTTTACAAATTACAAGCCACCCGAGGGGTCATAACGCTCGATTACAAAGCCCCGGAGGGTCATTACATACAAGGTACAAGGGCTTACGAGAACCTACGCCTAAATCTGAGGAGCAGAAGGTTGTACACGTGATGAAACCTGGGCGCCCGGCCTGCCCTCCAGAGTTCATCTCCGGTATCAGCATACTTGGGCACCCACCCTCAAGCACGTATCCTCGAGGGTAATGTAAGGCCCCGGAAAATTTCGCTAAGTAACCTAGGATCTCATGGTACCACGTAGGTTTATTATAATATTTTTATGTGCTATTAACATGGTGTACATCAATTGGATTTGGTAAATATGTGTATAAGTCTTATGGTAAGTAATTTGGGGTCCAAGCAAAGGCCTAAGTCTAAGAAAAATTGGAAAAGTTCATAATAGGCTAAAATTCCAAATGAGCTTGCACTAGTCCATACTTTGAACGATTTTGTCTAAATATGTATAAGGTTTTATGTGATGAATAATATATTACATGAAAGGTCTTCGAGTGTAGTTTCCAACGCTTAAAACCGTTCATCATTTGGACATTCCTACACAAAGTTATGATCAAATTACCAAAGGCTAGAAAATGCGACCCTGTGTCAAATCTGCGGCCGCAAAACCTGTCGCATTTCTGACTTTGCGGTCGCATTTCTATCGAAGACTGGGCCAGTGTAGGCCAGTTTTGGGCGCCGATTTTGCGGTGCATTATGCGGCCAGCATTCTCGTTTTGCGGTCTATTCTGCTATAGCAGACCCGACATCGGAGGGTTAATTTTCTAATATTTATAACCCGCCCCCATTTCAATATATAGGCTTTGGGGTTCATTTTGGGGTCATTTCTTACTGATTTTAGAGAGAGATGAGAGCATATAGAGAGA
>NW_017670941.1:360248-400976 GCF_001879085.1 Nicotiana attenuata
TACATACAATTCACAAGAACAACAACAATTCTTAAAGAAAACAACATTAATTCTCAAAGAATTTCCATAACCATCAATACTAGTTTCCATCATTTTTAACAACTCATATGCATTTTTATGTCACCACGATAATTGCCCACAACAAGCAATATATGTTATTACCACAGTTGTTCGCATTTTATCATTTACGGTTTCCTTCCATCATTTTTTTCTCAGCTCTTACCAATAACACATTCACAATCACACATTGGCTTTATTGCCAATTACGTACACGATTAATCGGGAGACTTAACCATGAAAACTCAAATCATACCAATCACAACAATTTCACAAATAATCCGCGTAGAAGACGGCGAGTGGGTCTTAGCCTTTGACCTTATTTAAGGGATACGCCGGTCATGGGCGTAAGGCGAGGAATCTCCCTCTGTCGCGTTGTAGCCTGATGCTTTTGGCTCCGCGTCTATCGTGGTTTCACACCCTTGCCAGGAGTAGGGCCGGGGTTGTATCTCGAGCGACGTATTCCCGTTGTCTCACAAGCGTGTACATCCTTTGTCACCTGACGTATTAGACCCTGCTCGGCGGGCGTCGCGCTGGGGGAAGTCCTACAGTTTGTCACCGTCAACGGGATTTTTCATGCCTGTTGAGTCCTTACAGTTTGTCATGCTGTTTAGGTCTTACAGTTCTATATGCGTTGAGGTCTTACAGTTTTATCATGCCTGTTGAGGTCTTACAGTTTATCATGCCTATTGAGTCTTGCAGTTTATCATGCCTGTTGAGGTCTTACAGTTTAGGGAGAATAGATCTGGTTTTGCCAGGCTGCCAGTTAGGGTCTTAGAATTTCGGATTTTCGAGTGTGTGGGATGGTTCGACAGTCTCCGAGTCGTCGAGTTCTCTTGAAGACAGCTTCTCGTGAGCTCGGAGCTATTTTCGGAGGCTTGGTGAGCCTGGAGTTCCGACCCTGGTCGTGCAAGTGGTTGAGTTGCTCATGGTGGTCTCACCGAATATATCGGACTGATTTTAGGCGCTGAATACCGCCTTTCTATGTCTTGGGGCCATATCACGAGGGACTTTGTCAGGCCCGGAACCTCGACCCTGCGGTTGCGAGGGTGCCGAATTGATTAAGTCTCCGAGCGTTTCGTGACGTTTGATGTAGAGGTATTTTGCGGGATAAGCCAAATATTTTTCTTCGAGGCGTCGAATGCTTGGAAATACATCTTTATTGCTTGGCGAAAATATTATGTTGTAAAATACATGTGTTAACTGTTGCTGTGAGTCCTGGTCACTGGGTGCGGCTCTCCTGATTATCCGATGTGTTTGTATGGTTCCATATTGGAAAAGAGAGAGAGATCGAGGACTTGTTGGTCCTTCCTGGGGACGTACAGTCTTGCTAATAATCTTATTGGCAGAACCCTCTTCATGATAGAAACCCGATCGAGGAAAGAATGCTAGGTGGCCCTATGGCGGCCGGGACCTCAAATCGGGATCCAGAACCACTGAATGCCTGGCTGTCTACCTGGCGTACAGATTAGCAACAAGAAAGGAAAAGGTAAATGATAAAAAGGATTCTGCGTTCTTGGGAGTATGCCCCCTGGCAGCCGTATTCCTCGTCCGGCCAAGCCCGGGTCGAAGACGCGAGTGGTCTTACCCTTGATCTTATTTAAGGATAAAGCCGGTCATGGCGTAAGGCGAGGAAGCTCCCTCTGTCGCTTGTAGCCAGATGCTTGGCTCTACGTCTATCGTGGAGTTTCACACCCTTAGAAGGAGTAGGGACGGGGTTGTATCTCAGGCGACGTATTCGCCGTTGTCTGCACGAAGCGTGTACATCCTTTGTCACCTAACGTATATAGCCCGAGCTCGGGCGGTTAGCCATACATACCTCGATTAGGCTTTCCTTATGTTACTACAACATTCCGGAAATTATAGCAATTCCAATCTACTATGAGACATAATAAATTGAACAAAAATTAGAAAGGTATTCATGGTTTCAGCTCATTTGAGCATTTTATCAAAATACTATGTTGAGGCATCTTAATTTCAAATATTTTTTCAAAGTTTCCTCATTCCCCAACCAAATCTTTACTTATTTATGTTAAACAATCTTCCCACAAACCTATTTGTACATGCAGCTGATATACATAATGGTATTACACCCAAAATTATACCTCCATACCCCATCTCATACCCCAAACTCGAAATTAAAGCCTAATGTATAGAATCTTACCTCTGGATAAAGAACTTATGAATGGGCTCTTTGATCTTGAAGGTTGATGCAAGTTTGGATGTTAAGAAGCTAACTTCCTTTACGGAGCCTTGTTACCGGCAAGTATTGTATTATCCTTTGTATCCTTAGAGGCTCCGTAGACAATAAATGTGGGTTACGAACTTATGTAAATATATATTTTGTATGTTGGACGATGTAATTTGTAAACCTCATTAAGTAACCATGTATGATATGTATGTTTTGTAAAAAGGTATTTTAATTATAAATGGCTAATTCCTTGATTAATGAGCAATGAAAATACGGGGTAACACGTGGGATAGGAAAGGCACCCAGGTCCGCTTGACTGGGGCTACCCGGTCAGGCACCGGTCATGTCCCTCGGTTTGGGGCGTGACAAACTTGGTATCAGAGCCTAAGGTTTTAAAGTGTCCTAGGATGTCTCGGAGCCGTGTCTAGTAGAGTCCTTCTTATCGGTGTGTTGTCGACCACATCTATAAGTTGGAGGCTATTCGGACATTTAGGAATTTCACCCTTCTTTGATACTCCAATCGTGCGATAGAGCTCAAGTTAGGGAGCTGATTTCCTCTCTAAGTCTTGTTCTCAAGACTGGTAACCTTGATACCATAATCTGCGAATTTGAAGCATGTACCATTGAGTCCGAGTGGATTGCCCAAGGACTTGTTTGGAGAATGTATTGAGCTGTGGATGGATTGGTAAAACATATCGCTAAGAGGGGAGTGTCCTTGTCCCTATTGATGTCTCTGCACCACCAGATCATGTAGTATATCGGTATGTTACCTACGTACGTTAGGGATGTGGAGTCGAGGAGTATCAATTAAGCTATTGCCCTACCAACCTAAAGTCATTAAGGGAGTCAAATGAAAATTTCTACTCATTGTATATGTACATCCATATTGAAGAGTTCTCATAAACATGGTCTTAACAAGGTGTTGAATAACAAAACATTGCGTGTATCGACTCTTTGAACGAGACACACTATTCGTGAATCTAGTCTATTGTGAATTCTCTCATTTACATTCTTGTGGAATTAAGTTCTATGATTATGCCCTTGAATTGAGTTATAACTCTAGGATTGATACTTCCCACTTGCTCTTCCTAAATTCTCACCAAGGGACTATATCCGATGAATTTCTTACAGAATCTTTTTATTTAATTGGACAAAATCTACTCGCTTGTGCCTATACATGCACCATCGTAAAATTTACCTATGTGGTGTCAAATTCCATGCAAAGCATCCCAGCATCGCGATCCTTCTCGAGTCACTCTTTTACTCGGTTGTGTATATGGCTTATATGGTTTGAACAGTCAATCTACTCTCTTGCGAATATCATCATGAAATCTTCTCACTGCCTAGTAACATAAGAGCATACCTTAACACCTATCACATGAGTGCATGTCAATCGAAATGGTCACCATGTGCATAAAGTCTCTTTGAAAATTGGGATCCTCACATCCCCGTCATAGGAAAATATTGTGTTGCCATAACTTTCGTATCCACTTGGGACATCCCGCAGTAAGTAGCTCACTTTGTCCTAGTATTGTGGTTCCTCGTGGCATGGTCGTATATTGCAATTGGGAGTTAATATAGCAGAAGCATGTCCAGCTCATAACAAATGTTTACTTTCTCTTTACACCTCCATAACATGTGTTCATTGTGTTCTTTAGTTAGTGAATCCATTGTGCCAATTTCCCCACACTTGTTCGATAACCATGAGAGAACATATCCTTCCATGAGTCATGGTAACACTTCCTTTCTCGTAAGGACCCCTACTAGGCTTTCCGTCAAGACCAAGCACACCTTTGGGGGTTATTATAGCACAACGCCTGTTTCACATATTCTTATGTATTTCATTAGGCATCTGGGTAGTTCTCAAGTTGAAACCCATGAAGAACTCATTATGAACATCTGCAAACCCTCCATGATTATTCGATACTATCACATTGGGTTCTCATATCACTTCAAGTTCATCAAGGGTTGATAGCATGTCGTAAGTACTGAAACTGAATGATCTCTTTCCGATAATGGATTATCTACACTTGTGCTAGTCCAACGATCTTCTTATCAGTCTAACTCTCGCCTTTAGGTTTTGGGTTGACCAAGGAGAAATACACCTAGTAACACATTCATATGTCAAAGCCTTTCTCTCAGTCAAGTCTTATACCATCTCCCAATGTGGTTTGCAATAACTGGTTGTGTAGAAGTGTGTTGTAGTGCTTCATTATGAAGTAGAGTTGCTAAACATAATTGGATTATTTTGAATTCTAGAGCTATACATCACGTGACTTCATACAGAGATCTTCTTTCAAAGAAATGTAGCTTCTCGTAATCGCTTTATCTTCAATGCGATATTATCTCAATGTCTTGACTAGTCATCCAACTATGCGATCCAATTAAATTCACCTCATTTTTATACTGAACAAGTACCCTTTTCTAAAAGGACACTGAAAGTGGGTAAATCCCCCTTTACTATGGACTTCTAATATCTTCGGCTTAGTTTAAGCTTGTTGGTTCCAAGTGGTGCTCATTAGTTTTTCTACACTACTATCTATTTCATCTGATAACTCTCATTGTAAAATTCATTTACGTTTCATGGCATCAAAGAGGAAGTCTTGTAGCATTAAGGAAGGGGACATATTCCTTTTGTTACGATAAATAAATATTGTGGGTATTCTTTGTAGATGTTCTTCTAACAACCATTTACCTGCTCTGCTTATCCATCTGACTAGATAACCCAGGTTACTTCTCCTTGATAAATGCATTAAGACGTCTCATTCTTTCGAACTTATCCATGGGAGCACTTTGAGGTCTTGTTTTATACCAACTCGTAATGGTTTTAAGTACTTTCTCGTCATTGTTAATGATTTTCTAGGACCACGAGGGCATATCTATTGGGTTTCAAAACGTAATGATTTTTCCTTAAGGATCAAGATTTAATTTCCCTGATTTCAAACCAAAGTGTATGTCCTTTTCAAAAGTCTTGAATGGGTCGGATTGAATGGGTTACGTGGCCTCCTTCTCACTCGACTTCTAGAATAATTGACTATGTCATTTTCATGTGAGGGGAGTTTTGCTACCCTTGGTATTCCATCTCTTTGGGTGGATAGGAGTGTCATTTATCTTTCTCCCCGGAGCATCATGTTAACCATTAGAATGCCTCTAACCAATACATAATTTCATCCCAACATTTAGATGTCCGAGCTATGTGGTTTTACTCGTGAAAGGGGTGAGATTAGATGCCTTCAAAATTTTGCACATATCATGAGCATATTGATTTGAAAGAAAAGCATCCGTATCTTTAGTTCTCTCATATATGATCAACTATCAGGAAGGGTTAAGCTGTCTGAAATGTGATAATCTCATAATTGTTCAACTTCTTTTCATCCTTATGGGCTTACGGCATATATTCCTTGTGTCAGCTAACGTCAGAGGTGTAATTCCACTTCATGTATTTTGAATCCCATATCTTATTCAAGTTACCAGAGCATGAATTGATTTTCCCTTCACCCTAGGGAACGACTGGGTCTTGTACTTGAATATTCCTCCTTAATGATTCCTATTGCCTATGTACTACTTACCCATATGCCTCATTTGTGTAATAATTGACGTCGTCACAGTGATTAACCATGTCAGCATTGTTAGTTGTAACTTTCGTGTCCCTTAGCATATAACCTCAGAAAGTACTCTACTCAGCGCATTAATGGATTCCTGAATAACTCCAGCCTGATCTTGATCTCTGTTGTTCCTCATTGTATTAGATCCATTGGGTATTGTAAGTTTAGACGAGTCAACGATGAAGCTTCACAGTGTGATCACATATATATTTGATAGGTAATTTTATGGTCAGTTTATGATAGCACATCTTAAAGTAATTGTTGAAGGTCATCAAGTGTTTAGTGTGAATGTTCGCCTAGAGATTTAGAGTTTGGAGGGTGAGCAGGCTACTCTCAGTATTTTCCCTTTAAGATGTTATGTGAGTTGATAATAAAGGTTGCATAAGTGCATTCCACATTAGGCCGCACTAGGAGTATGAAGTGTCCCCATAGTTGTTTGCCATATATTTTGTGGATTCACATGTCTATGTCTAAGAAAGTAGGCGGAGATCAATTGTGTATCATTCCGGTGGAAATTATTGAAGGTGAAGTTAATGGATAGTTAGCTTATGTGAGATATCTACTTGTCATCCTTGTTAGGTAAGCTTAGGGGTCGAGATTGCTCCCGTGAATGTGTTCTGGCAAAGTCTGTAGATATACGAGGCCACATTGAAGGCCGAAAGTGTTGTGGAAATAAAATATTTTCTCTTGATTGCATAGCAGTTGGTTTTGATTTGAAATGTACCTTCTGGGTGTTATGATTTAAAAATGTGCAGTTCATGCCCAGGTATCATCGTGATAAAGTAGTGATTGTAATGCTAAGGTTCTTGTCATTGATATATAAATATTGTGGTTCTTTATCGAGTTGAGGAAGCCACATGGGAAGCGGAAGATGAAATGAAAGAAAAATATCCCCATCTGTTTGAACAATTCTAGTAGTGATCGTGCGAACTCTTATCTCTAAGCAAACTAATGTTGTGTTCCATTTAGTGCAAAGACACCCCATATCTCCCCTAAAAGCTTTACTATTGTAACTTCTCAAGTTGTGCAAGAATTGTATGTGTTATGATTATTTGAGTCATGTGCAAACCCTTATTGGTAAATGAATGTTTTGTAAGGACTCTTGTGATAAGTGAATGATTAATTGAAATGCGTATAGTGTATTGGTTGAACTGTATGGGACTCATTGAAGTGACCAAACTATGTGCAAAAATGTGTCAAGTGATTGAATATGTGCAAGTGTTGAGGAAATGAATTGTATACCACTTGTAGGGATAATAGGAGTTGTGTAATGGTGCTTGGAAATATGTTTCGGGGGATCTCTGACAGGTAGATATGTTCACATTACAAAGGAAACTCTGGCGAAATTTTCTAAAAATAGGAGAGTTAGTGAAAAATTTGGGAGCTTGCATATCATGTTCAAAACCAACTGAATTTCAAAATCCTCATTCGAAGACGAATGATCCTAAGGGGGGGAGAATGTAAGGCCCCGGAAAATTTCGCTAAGTAACCTAGGATCTCGTGGTGCCACGTAAGTTTATTATAATATTTTTATGTGCTATTAACATGGTGTACATAAATTGGATTTGGTAAATATGTGTATAAGTCTTATGGTATGTAATTTGGGGTCCAAGGAAAGGCCTAAGTCTAAGAAAAATTGAAAAAGTTCATAATAGGCTAAAATTCCAAATGAGCTTGCACTAGTCCATACTTTGAACGATTATATCTAAATATGTACTGTAAAGGACTGATGTTGCTCCACTTCTCCAATTAGCAATAATATCTCTCTCTCTACCTCTTTCTTCTAAATTATCAGTGTTCTTCGACCCTGAGGTCGCCCTAACATTTTATTGTTCTTTGTCATTTAGCTCAAGATTGACGGTATAAAGCCTTGTATGCACATACTTATCTGTTATCCCCTTCCCGATTACCCTCGATAAGTTTATCTTTGATGACCCCGAGGTATCTACTGTCTTGTCCTAATCTCGGAAATGCCCCTTACTGATTAGATTATCATTTTGGCTAGCTCGATATTTATTATTTTACTTCACATTTAGCACTAATCACCCTTTCAAACTAGCTCGGGAATAGATCACGTATTTTTAGAATCCCATTTACAAATTTAATTGTTGTTATCATTTTCACGGTAAACAGATTTGAATTCCCGAAGTCCGTTATGATGGCATCACTCTTATGACATAAGCGTTGGAATGACTGAAGCGCCCTATCAGTTCACTTCCCCAAAATCATTAAATGCACGTCAGAGCTGGTCGGCCATCAACATTAATGAACCGTCGCCGCCTTCCTTTATATATACTTGTTTTCTCTTCTCTTTAAGGTCTTTCCCCCCTTGCAACACCTATTCACCTCTATACGTTTCCTTTTTACCACAAGTTCCTCCGTCGTATTGGCTCAAAACCTCGCCAGTTTATTCATTTCTTCCTTCTTTTTTTGAAGAACCGATGGCAAAAATTTCCAAGTCCGTTCCTCAAAAAGAAGGAAACTCTACTTCTACTTCCCGTCCGGCCGGTGGTAAACCTTCGGTGCTTCACGAGATCTTACCGAGAAATTTTTCCTTAAAATAGGATTTATGGTCGAGAACCGTCTGGACGTTGGTCGTCGAGAGCATGCCTCGAGATACATAAGGTCAATTGAGGAAAAACACCTAGGTGCTGTGAGGAGAGAATGTAAATAGGAAGGGAAGGTCGTTCTACAAATACGTTCTCGTGTGGAGGACATCACAAGGGGTTCCTGAGTGTATACACATACCCCTTTACATTGGGTCCACTCGACCCGCTCGTGCTTGAATTCTGCCGATGATATCATGTAACCCTGGCCAGATTCATCCGTCCTTTTGGCGGATCATTATAATGATGAGGTTCTTCATTGAAAAGGTCGGGCTCGAGTTCACCCTCAGCCACCTCATTATATCGACCTCAACATTTCCGAGGCTCCATCAAACTTCAACGCCAATCAACCAAGTCCTTCTTCGCCAGTAACGACGAAGGCAAGGATCGAGGTTGGATGAGCCGGTTCATCCGGGCGAGGACCATCGATGTTATTCCCAAGGAGCTCATGTCGTTCCCCAAGGAATTGAACTTCGAACATGAGTGGAATTCTTCGCTTTAGTTCTTTTCCATAAATTTTGCTAAACTTCGCATAATTACTCATTTCCCCTCTCCGCAGTGGTTGCGTGGATGCGTAATTCGATCCTCGACCTCGAGGACTGGGTTTGTAAAGTAGATGCTAATTCAATATACGACAAACGCAAATGGCGGGACTTGTCGAAGGGCAAGTGGGAAGCGAAACACAATGGTACGCGTCATAATGTTTCTTTCCTTATTAAGATTATCTTTCTTCATGTGACCTGATTTCTCTATTGCAGGTATTGGTGAGTTCTTCGAGATGAGGCTGCCCGCTTTCAGGGAGGAAGAAATGTCTCCGGCTTTAAAGCTAAAGGAGGATAACAAGAGAAAAAGGTCCTCGAAGAACGAGGACACTCAAAGCCAAGCAGAGCCCGCTCAAAAGCGTAAGAAAAGCGTCGTCATCAACGTGGATGTCGACTCGGTCCACCAGTTCATGGACTATGACAGTGACGAGATGGAGTGTTTTTAAGATGTGTGATATAAAAATGAACTAACAATGTTGAATGTTTGATTTTGCTATTGTCTAAATGAACGAAAACATGGTTTCCTTAATCGTATTGAGTTGGGTAGAAAGTGTTAATAAGGCTTGCTCAGTTAGGTTCACTCGATTGAGCGCAGGTCGCGCCTCCCGAGGCTGGGGCGTCACATCAACATTGATTTTGTGGTGGGATTACCGCGCACTCTGCGCAAGTTTGACTCAATTTGGGTAATCGTGGATCGACTCACGAAATCAGCGCACTTCTTGCCGGTCAAATATACCGACACATCGGAACAATATGCTCAATTATATATAAAAAAAAATAGTTTTTGCATGGCACTCCAGTCTCAATCATTTCGGATCGAGGGGCTCAGTTCACGACCAACTTTTGGAAGAAATTTCATCAAGGTATGGGTACGCAGGTAAATCTTAGTACAACTTTCCACCCTCAGACCGACGGACAAGCGGAGCGGACTATTCAGACGCTTGAGGACATGTTGTGTTCTTGTGTTCATGATTTCAAAGGTAGCTGGGATGATCATTTGCCTCTCATAGAGTTTGCCTATAACAACAGCTTCCATGCTAGTATATAGATTGTACCATTTGAAGCATTGTATGGTAGGAGATGAGATCTCCCATTGGGTGGTTCGAAGTTGGAGAAGCTTAATTGATAGGGCCGGAATTTGTGCATCAGGCTATCGAGAAAGTTAAGATTATTAAGGATAGGTTGAAAACTGCTCAGAGTCGTCAAAAGTCATATTCAGACATTCGTCGCAGAGAGTTGGAGTACAAAGAAGATGATTGGGTATTTTTGAAGGTTTTCCCCATGAAGGGTATCATGCGATTTGGAAATAAAGGAAAATTGAGTCCGAGGTATGTCGGATCGTACAGAATCATTCAGAGGATTGGTCAGGTGGCATACATGCTCGAGATGCCACCCGAGATGTCATTGGTACACCCAGTCTTCCATGTGTCTATGTTGAAGAAGGTAGTGGGAGATCCGTCCGCTATTGTGTCGGTTAAAACTATTGAGGTTAATGAAGAACTGTCATATGAAGAAGTTCCAGTTGCTAGTCTTGACAGGCAAGTTCGGAAATTGAGAAATAAAGAAATTTCCTCCGTCAAAGTGTTGTGGCGGAACCAGCAAGTTGAGGAAGCCACTTGGGAAGCCGAGGAAGAAATGACAAGGAAGTACACGCATTTGTTTGTATAGCCAAGTAATAGCTTCTATGAATTTGGTTCCTGTGAACTGTGTATCCTTTGATTTTGTCTATGTAAAACTATTCTGTTTTGGTTATATGCTGCTTATGCGGCCATAGTTGGTGTCGTTACAAGTTATGTCATGTCTATGGATTATGTATATGTTGTTAGGGTATGTTTCTAGGGCTCTCTGACAGATGGATAGGCCTAGTTACAAAGGAAACTCTTGCAAAAATTTTGGAAATTTCGTGAGTTAGCCTAATTTGGGGCTGTTAAAATGTTTCGTGATGTAAAAAAGATAAGGTTGCATAAGGGTTGCTAATGGGTGAAGCTTGATCCTCATTCGAGGATGAATGATCCTAAGTGGGGGAGGATGTAAGGCCCCGTAAAAATTTTTGCTCAAAAACCCGAGATCTCGTAGTGCCTAGTTAGCAATATGTGTTAGAGAATTATAAAATTCTTCGCGGCGAGCTTGTGAGCCGATGTTCAGACCTTTTGGATTGATCTGTGCATTAAAAAGTTAAGGAATAATGTTTCTCAAAAAAGCATAATTCTGCGGTTTGTTATGCGGTCGCATAATAGCTATGCGAACCGCATAGTCGCCGCAGAGTGAGACAGTGTGCTAGTTAGTTTTGAAGTCAACTATGCGGCCAATTATGCAATCGCATAATCAATATGCGGGCCGCATAGTTATCGCATAATCTCCTTGGAATTTTATGAGGGCCAGTTCTGCGGTGCATTATGTGAATGTGACCGCAGAACATGTATGCAGACCGCATTCTTGTTGCATACCCAGGCAGTGTGTTCAAGTTTTGGGGGCCATTTTGCGGTCTCTTTTGCGGTCGCATGTCAATTATGCGATCGCATATGCGACCGCAGATTATGTCGGGGCTCCTATTTTCCAACTTTAAAAACCCGACTCCATCCCATTAAAAACACCCCATTAGACCCCTTATATGCTATTTTACTGCAATTAGAGTTAGAGAGGGAGTTCTAGAGGAAGAAACTAACTCTCACCAAGCCATTACAATCCTTGACCAAATCTTTGAAGATTATCAAGTAAAATTACTAGGTCTTCATCCCAAGAGGTATGAACATGTGCCCTAATCTATGATTTCGAAATTTCTATTAAAATAAGTGATTAACAAGTGGGTTCACCGGTATAAGGATTGATTATCTTGCATGCATGAGCGACAATAGGGTATGGGGAGATTGTGAGTTAAAAAGATAGCAATTAGGGTGTAAGATGATAAAAATCTCTCACAAAAGGGTCCTAAAATCACAATGCACACTTAATGCTTGATAATATACTCAAATGAGCTAGAATCTTAATCATATCTCTAATTTTGTTTCAACTTGTAATTCTCATAAAATACATCGAAGTTGCTAAGAGTTCCGGAATTTTGTAAGGATTAAAGGAAAGCTCTATTGAGGTATGTATGGCTAAAAACCCCTCTTCTTAGAGATTGAGCTCCCATGGTGTCCATGTAAATGTTGTAAGTCCGAAATTTGAGTGATGTAGTACTTGTTATTTCAAATGAATTTGTGTTGTGAGAATATATGTAAAAGGTGGGTCTCCGTGTGTTTAATATGCTATTCTTTGTAAGTTGACGATGTGTGAAGAATATGAACTATGTGCTAAAATGCTTAAACTTCAAGTCAAGTTTAAGTTGTGATTATTATGCCGAATTATGTGGACTCCCCTCTATGCTTACAACTCGAACTGCTCTCGTATGTGCCCATTTTCTTATATGGCTAGGTTAATTTTGAAAGTGGAAAAGATGTGAAACGTGAGTTATGAAATGTGGTCTAGTGCCAAGTATGATGTGATAATTGTGGCCCCAAGTGCCGATGAACTAATATATGTGAAACAAAAAATTGAAGTGAGAAGATTAATGGAAAAGGGTAATGTCTTCGTATGATAGATTAGCCGATCGGGCCGTTATCGGACTCCATGCTACACACATGGTGGTATTGTGTTGATATAAACCCGGAAAGTGAGAATGAAATAGTGATTGAGGTATATTCTCAAATGAGGCAGCTTAGCCGATCGGGCCGTGATCGGACTCCGCGTAAGAAAGCGGTGGTAATGTGAACGATGATGAAATAGTAAGAAATGCCCCGACCTAATGCTATAGAAACTATGTGAAAGCTATGTGATTCCTTTTATTTGATGATATGGTGATTGTTAAAGCTTTGATAGTCCATATAATTCCTTTATTCTTGTATGGCTGCTCTTTCTAATAAGATGGTGTTTAGTAATACGTACTAGTACTATTCCATGGTACTAACGTCCCTTTTGCCAACGGCACTACATCTTTTGAATAGATGTAGGTGGTTCCATAACAGATAGTGTCGATCGCGGGTAGCGGAGCATCCTCCTCTCAGAAGTATTGGTGAGCCCCTTTTCCTTCAGGGGTTATGCTGTATATGTCTTGTTATAAATCTCCACTTTTGAGGTGTAGCCGGGGCCTTGTTGTCGGCATTATCATAACTGTCCTTTGTATCCTTGGAGGCTTCATAGACGTTTTGTGTGGGTTATGTACGGGCATTGGACGGGTCACTAGACTATGTTGAAATTCTAAACACTTGTTTCCTCTAAACTGTAACTGTATAATATGTTGGGAATATAATTATTGTTTAAGGGTTGTAATAGAAAATGAATTAGCGGTGTGTATGATCTATCTTTATTATTGTCTAAATAAATGAAAGAATGATTCCTTACTCATAGTGAGTTGGGTAGATGTTCAGAAAGGCTTTCTCGGTTGGGGTCACTCAATTGAGTGCCGGTCCGCCCCCCGAGGTTGGTGCATGACACTCTTTACAAAAACTAATTTTTTGCTCGGTCGCTGAGGAATTCTTGGAGGTGACCTTTGCTGAGTAGTCGGGCTACTTCTTCTCGGAGTTGTCGGCAATCCTCAGTCCTGTCACCGTGTGTGTTGTGAAATTCACACACTAAGTTATGGTTCCTTTGAGAAGGATCTGATTGTACAAGCCTTAGCCACTTGGTTTCTCTAATTTTACTGATGGCGAATACGATGTCTGAAGTGTCGACGTTGAAGTTGTTTTCCGACAGGCAGGGTGCCTCCGACGGCCCTGTGTGCTTATCGAATCTAGCTCTCCTAACATGTCCCCGATGGTTCTGACCTCGATCCAGCCTTCGATCGTTTCGGGGTATGTTGCGCCTCAAGGTGTTTCTTCTATCTTCTGTGTATGGTTTGTATCTGTATTTGCTTGGCTTTAGCTCATTTGTCAGAAGCCTGCTAGGATATACCGAGCCCAAGGGGGCTCTTAGTTGGTTGTATTCGACCCTGATCTTTGATTGCTACCGGTTGTGGATGTCCGACGAAGTCACGGTGGGATATTCGACTAAGTTCTTCTTTAGCTATTTCGAAGCTACCGAGCTTCGCTCGTTTAAACCTTGAGTGAAAGCCTACACTGCCCAGTCGTCTGAGACTGGCGATAGTTCCATTCATTCCATTTGAAAGCAAGATACGAACTCTAGCAGCACCTCGTTGTCCCATTTCTTGATTTTAAAGACGTCAGATTTCCTTGTAGCTACCTTGATGGCATCAGCATGTGCCTTTATGAAGGAATCTGCAAGCATGGAAATAAATCTATCGAGTTTGGGGCTAGGTTTTGATACCACATCATTGCCCCCTTTGAGAGCGTCTCTCCAAACCTTTTTAGTAGGACGGATTCGATCTCGTCGTCCTTTAGGTCGCTGCCCTTCACCACACAAGTATAAGCAGTGACGTGCTCGTTGGGGTTCGAGGTTCCATTGTACTTCGGAAGGTCGGGCATTATTACCCTCTTTGGAATAGGTTTTAAAGCCACTTCTTGTGGGAACGGCTTTTGTACGAATTTCTTCGAATCTACACCCTTCAGGATCGGGGGAGCGCCCAGAATTTGATCGACCCTGGAATTGTAGGTTTCTACCTTCTTGTCGTTGGCTTCTATCTTCTTCTCACCCGACTCGATCCTCTTTGTGAGGTCCTCGAGCACCTCTACGATGGCAGGTCGGCTTCCGACCCGTTGTTGCTTGATGTTTCTGGTACCTGCTCGGCTTGGGGAGTCGTTCCTGGTGCTGACGTGCTTGGAGTTTTCTGGTGACTTTGCAACTGAGCAATTACCAGCTGTTGTGCCTCTAACATTTCAAAAGTAACGTGAAGGCTAACCTCTTGTTCTTCCCTAACTGGGGTTTCTGAGCTTCTTGTTGGTCTCCTTGGCATACGCTCATGTTAGTGTGGGAGCTTATTTCGACATGTTGAGAGTCGCGTGAGACCGCGTCCTCGGGAATTGGTTCTCGCGCATCCTAAGGGTTTCGTGGTGGTACACCAATACCTGGAACAACTATACCATTTTCTCCATGGTCCTCAAGATTGTTGTTTTCATGTGTGTTTACTGAGTTAGACATTTTGACCTGAAATCAAAAGATTAGGACAAGAAAAAGTGTGAAAGATAGCTTGTGTTATGTAGTAAACCAGCAAGAAAACAATCACTATTATTTTTAGCCCCACGGTGGGCGCCAAACTGTTTACCTTGAAAGTGGTAATAATAATTAGATTTGATTTTGTGGTTCTAAAAATATGTTATCTATTTTTATGCTAGTTGTTTCCATCATAGCTATCGATTTCCGCTGCCTCAGAGTTGATCGTTTGGAAATCCTTCAAGGTTACATATCGAGCCTCACCTCGAGCCCTAGCAGGCGTATCTATGGCCACGAAATCGGCTCCTCTGATTTCACCGTACACACCTATGGATGAAATGACATCATCAATTATCCACAGTACCCAGCAAATTCTCCTAGGCAGCCTTCCTCGCCTAGTGTAAGCATATTGTTGCTCCAGTAGTATCCCACATTGTAGCGATGAGCTCAAGAGACCTCGCTTAACATGTCCTCCCTACTACATAGAGTTGGTACAAAACCATAGTAGCAGTTCTGGTACCTTATAGTCATACACACATAAAGGATTTTGTCTGACCCTTCGTGTACGTGTAGTAATTGTCCTCCAAATTACGTATCTGATCCCTTCTCATAACCTTGTTGTCCCAGCATAAATACAAAATTATGATGTTCCCAAGTGCAGATATAGTTGGTATTTCACCCCTGGTATGTCCATTGTGCCTGTATTATTCATTTCTTTTATTGTCCAACAACAGTGCACATAGTCGAGCATGCAATGTATGGTGTGTAAATCATGAGATCTCCAGCAACAGCCTGATGAAACCATTGTGTGGCACCATTCTTGGGATGTAGTATGAACAAAATGCACAGGGCAATGACTCCCCAATACCTTCATTGTTCCCATTTTTAGATGCCAAGAGAGTGTACCTTCCATGAATGTCACGCTCCAAAAACTGGGCAGTCTTGTCTTGTATCTCCAGTAGTGGTTGTTCCTTATGTGTACCTTCACATGAAAGGTCCTAATACTTGGCTTAGGAACTAGAACTCTAGGGATGTATTTGTTGATGGCAATCCTTCGATGACTGAAGGTCGAAATTGCACTGCACTCCCTAGAATTTGAAGACTCTTCATGCTTCCATGCTTATGCTCACCAGTGACATCCCTTCCTGGCAATGAGCACATAGTGCTAATACCACCCATAAAGGTTTTAATCATATGATGAGGCATGTTTATAGTAACTTTTTCTGCTAAAAAAGAACACATTGTTTGTCAAAAAACAGTGTACTATGATCTCCTCCCTAAGGATTCTATCATGGCAATCAACTACATCATCCGTGTTCTCTTCCCTAAGGATTTGGACATACCTAATCATATTAATCTCCTCTTTTCCTCCACTCTCCTACTGCTTCTTGTACCTCCTTTCGTTAGTTCCTTGCAACCTCCACCCTTATATATGGACTTGCAGCATATCACTATTAACGATCCTCCTTCCTTGTGTATCCAACTCTTCAAATCCATGTACCTCCATAGGGCTAGTGTCCAGTGCATAATTAGCAATGTGATATGCTAATTTATTTCCTTCTCGCAAAATATGTGATAATCTTACTTCACATATTTCCATGATAAAACGTATCTCTTTTATCTCCTCATTTCAAGGGCAACTCCATTCACCCTCAATCACCTTCTTTAGCACCATAGAATCAGTTTGTAATAAAATATGTGTATAGCTATGAGATACACAATATTTTAATGCATCCAGAATTGACATGGCTTCTTCCACTATGTTAGTAGTTTCGATCACCTCTATCCCATAAGCAAACCACATCACCTTACTCATTTCCCAACACAAATCCTATAGATCTCCTTCCTGGATTACCCTTCTATCGAGGTGCACACGTCCCAGCCAGGGTACGATCAAGTCTTCGGTTCTTACTACGAGCTTTTGAACTCGAGCTCGGGGTATGATCAAATCTTTGAAATCGAGCTCTTCGATTTAGACCATATACAGATCGTCCCCGCGTTTCTTAGAATGAAATGATATGAAACGATTTGAATTCCCGAAGTCCGTTATGATGGCATCACTCTTATGACGTAAGCATTGAAATGACCGAAGCGCCCTATCGGTTCTCTTCCCCAAAAGCATTAAATGCACGTCAGAGCTGGTCGGCCATCAACATTAATGAACCTTCGCCGCCTTCCTTTATATATACTTGTTTTCTCTTCTCTTCAAGGTCTTTCCCCCCTTGCAACACCTATTCACCTCTATATGTTTCCTTTTTACCACCAGTTCCTCCGCCGTATTGGCTCAAAACCTCGCCGGTTTATTCATTTCTTCCTTCTTTTTCTAAAGAACCGATGGCAAAAATTTCCAAGTCCGTTCCTCAAAAAGAAGGAAACTCTACTTCAACTTCTCGTCCGGCCGGTTGTAAACCTTCGGTGCTTCACGAGATCTTACCGAGCAATTTTTCCTTAAAAAGGGATTTATAGTCGAAAACCCTCCCGACGTTGGCCGTCGAGAGCATGCCTCGAGATACATAAGGTCAATTGAGGAAAAACACCTCGGTGCTGTAAGGAGAGAATGTAAATGGGAATAGAAGGTCGTTCTGCAAATACCTTCTTGTGTGGAGGACATCACAAGGGGTTCCTGAGTGTATATACATACCACTTTACGTTGGGTCCCCTCGACCCGCTCGTGCTTAAATTCTGCCAATGATATCAAGTAACCCTGGCCAGATTCATCCGTCCTTTTGGCAGGTCGTTATAATGATGAGGTTCTTCATTGAAAAGGTCGGGCTCGAGTTCACCCTTAGCCACCTCATTATATCGACCTCAACATTTCCGAGGTTCAATCAAACTCCAACGCCGATCAACCAAGTCCTTCTTTGCCAGTAATGATGAAGGCAAGGATCGAGGTTGGATGAGCCGGTTCATCCGGGCGAGGACCGTCGTTGTTATTCCCAAGGAGTTCCTGTCGTTCCCCAAGGAATTGAACTTCGAACATGAGTTGAATTCTTCGCTTTAGTTCTTTTCCATAAATTTTGCTAAACTTTGCATAATTACTCATTTCCCCTCTCCGCAGTGGTTGTGTGGATGCCTAATTCGATCCTTGACCTCGAGGTCTGGGTTTGCAAACTAGATGCTACTTCAACATATGACAAACGCAAATGGAAGGACTTGTCGAAAGGGCAAGTGGGAAGCGAAACACAATGGTACGCGTTATAATGTTACTTTCCTTAGTAAGAATGTCTTTCTTTATGTGACCTAATTTCTCTATTGCAGGTATTACTGAGTTCTGCGAGATGAGGCCACCCCCTTTCGGGGAGGAAGAATGGTCTTTAGCTTCAAAGTTAAAGGAGTATAACAAGAGAAAAAGGTACTCGAAGAACGAGGACACTCAAAGCCAAGCAGAGCCCGCTCAAAGGCATAAGAAATGCGTCGTCATCAACGTGGATGTCGACTCGGTCCACCAGTTCATGGACTATGATGGTGACGAGATGGAGTGTTTGACGCTGGCAACTCGAACCAAGAAATCTTCCAAGGCTAACAAGCCTGCTGAGATCGGAACCAGTAGCCTCGAGGAAGGAACATTAAAAGAAAAAGGGGGATGATGGCTCTGCATCACCTGACGCGGTTACTGCTTCTCAGACTTCTGGAAATCCTCCAAAGGAAGCGAACTTCGAAGCTCCTCTGCCGAAAAGAGCTCTGATCGCTGCCAACTCCATGTTACTATAAAGTAGGAAGAGAGGGTCGCAATAGCTTTTACCCGATATGAGGGTCGGGATCGAATTCCTCGGAGAGCTAGAAATTGGAGCTGGGTATCTATCTAGACTAGAGTCGCGTGTATGCTCTTAATTGATCTTCTTATCATTTTTGGGTTTTTTCAATTATAAACTACTATTATCAAACTACTAATTGAAACTAGATTATGCAAATATTTGCTAAGGTTGTCTCTAATGGGAAGAAGGGCACTAGGGTCGTGACATGACCTAGGTGGCTGATTGACGGGTAGATGTTACTAAGGTTCAATTGACATAATTGGGGCATATGCTATAACCGTTGCACAATTTTACCCACTTTCACACCTCTCGGTAGAGAGAGTGATTTTGCCCAATTGACTCTCTCGAGACCAAATGGGTAGGCAAATTAGATCAAGCAACTAGGGTTGAAGTAGGGTGATTACTTTCTCGAGGTTTAACCCGTTAATTGAGACTATCATTTCTCATGAGTCCATCCCAATTCCTTTTTGGGTCAATTTTGGAGACTTAGACTCTCTTTCTCAAGAGGAGTCAAATCCACAAAGCACAAATCAGTGTTTGCAACCATCAATTCATAGATTAAAACATAAAATCAACCCAAATAGCAAACACCCATAGTCAATCTAACCCTAGATGGCAACACCCATCAATTACCCACACTAGGGTTGAGCCACAACCCTAGCTGATGGGTTTAGCCACTCATGCTTGAAGGATAAAATGAAGAAATAGATGGAGAACAAGACATATTAATTAAATACTAAATTAAAATACAAGAATCTATCCTTAATTTGAAGCTAAGATGCCAAAAATGGCTACAGATGAAGCTCCCACGAGCGCAGCTCAGTTCTGGCGTTAACAGCTACCCTAAAAATGGAAAANGAAATTAGCTTGTGTTTGCAGATGGGGCCTACTTGGTTTGATGTTGATTTTCAAGTGATAGACGTGTCGGCATCTTACAATTTGTTGTTGGGACGACCATGGATTCATATCGCTGGGGCTGTAGCATCAACACTACATCAGGCAGTGAAGTTTGAGTGGAACTACTAAGAGGTGATCATTCACGACGATGGTAGCAATCCCATATATAGTCGCCAGACTATCCCAACAATAGGAGGCATAGGAAGGATAGGCGGGGAAACTTACCACCACATCGAGCGAGTCAATGCCATTGATAAGGATAAGTGGTGGGACAACAAAATTGAAAGCATACTAAACTGGAGCGGATATGAACCTGGCAAGGGACTTGGCAAGAACCTCCAAGGAATCTCTAAGCCCATCAAGCTCAAGATACATGGCACCACCTTCAGGTTGGGATATGAGTATACTTGGGAGGAATTCAACCACTAGTCGCCACCATGGTGCGGTCCTTACTATCCTTTGGAGCAGCCAAAACCCCGTTTGGAGCAGACTTTCCAGCCGGCCGAGGTTATCTACGGGTCAGAAGAAGAAGAAGCACTTGCAGCAGTGAGGAATTTGTTCCTGGAAGGTGATGATATGGATTGTTGTGTCGTTTTCGAGAAGGAGGGGGAGGAAGGCCCTTCCATACAAGCTGTAAGCCGAGGAGCATGCCTCAATTACTGGACTATCAGAACCACCAGAGCCCGACGAGCCTCGGGGTAGCAAGGCTGAACAAGCATCATGCACTATTATATTTTACTAGTTTACTTTCCTTCCGCATTTTTTTTGCAAGAAAGAGCTCAAATGTTAAAAAACAGTTATGGAATTTATCCAAGCATTTTTGTTTTATTATAAATCTTACTCTTATTATTTTCTCTCATTACTTTACTTATACAGCATTACTATTACTTATCTTGATGAACCAATGACTGTGACATGCAACGAGACAACGCAACAAACGGACATAGGTTTAGATGAAGATTATATACCGTAAGAGATTGTTAAAGAGGTTGAGAATTTTGAGAACAGACCTAAGTCCATCCTGGACGAGACTGAGATTGTTAACCTGGGAGATGTAAAAAACATCAAAGAAACACGAATCAACATTCATTTGTCACCATCAAAAAAAGGAAGAATACACAGAGTTTCTAAGAGAATATGAGGACATATTTCGCCTGGTCGTAAGACAACATGACTGGTCTGAGTACATCTATTGTGGCTCACAAATTGACAACCGATCCAGCCTGTCCGCCAGTAAAACAGAAGCTCAGAAAGTTCAAGCCAGACATGAGTTTGAAAATCAAGGAAGAAGTCACTAAGCGGGTCAAAGCTAAGGTTCTCAGGGTAGTGGAATATCCAACGTGGTTAGCCAACATTGTGCCAGTATCGAAGAAGGACGGGAGGGTTAGAGTCTGTGTCGACTACCGGGATCTCAACCGGGCCAGTCCAAAAGACGACTTTCCCTTGCCAAACATACACATCCTGCTTGACAATTGCGCCAAGCATGAGTTGCAATCATTTGTAGATTATTTCGCGGGTTATCATCAGATCTGGATGGATGAAGAAGATGCTGAGAAAACGGCATTAATTACGTTGTGGGGGATGTACTGCTACAAGATGGTGTCGTTTGGGTTAAATAATGCATGGGCCACCTATATGAGGGCCATGACTACCATTTTCCATGATATGATACTGATCGCTGCCAACTCCACACCACTAAAAAGTAGCGAGAGAGGGTCGCAATAGCTTTTACCCGATTTTGGGTCGGGATCGAATCCACAGAGATCTAGGAAGGGAGATGTATCTATTTATTCTAGAATCGTGTAATTGTTCCAAATGTCACTTCCAACATTTTTGGGTTTTCTTTTATAAACTCCTATTATTAAACTACTAATTAGAATTGAAACTAGATTACGCTAAGAGATAATTGCTAAGAGTTGTATCTAATGGATTAAGGGGCACTAGGGTAGTGACTTTTACCTAGGTGGCTAATTGACGGGTAATTGCTTCTAAGGCTTGATTGACATGATTGGGGAAACATGTATAACTGTTGCACAATTCTACCCACTCTCACACCTCTCCGTAGAGAGAGTGATTTTGCCCAATTGACTCTCTCGAGACCAAATGGGTAGGCAAATTAGCTGAAGCAACTAGGGTTCAAGTCGGGTAATTACTCTCTCGAGGTTTAACCCTTTAATTGGGACTATCAATTCTCTTGAGTCCATCCCAATTCCTTGTTGGGTCATTTTGGAGGCTTAGGCTCTCTCTCTCAAGAAGAACCAAGTCAACTTAGAACAAACCAGTGTTTGCAACCACTAATTCATAAATTAAACCATAAAATTGACCCAAATACAAACACCCATAGTCAATCTGACCTTAAATCACAACACCCATCAATTACCCACACTAGGGTTGAGCCACAACCCTAGCTAATGGGTTTAGCTACTCATGCTTGAACAAGAAAATAGAGAAATAGATGAAAAAGAAGACATATTAATTAAACACTAAAGTAAAATACAAGAATCTATCGTTAAAAGTAAGCTAAGGTGCCAAAAATGGCTACAGATGAGGTTCTCACGAGCGCAGCTGCTAAAATAAAAAATAACTGATGCCCTCAAAAATGGAAAAAAGTTCTATTTATACTAAGCTGGAAAAACTAGACAAAAATGTCCCTGCGGGGTCAGTGCGGGCCGCACAAAATGGATTGCGGCCGCACTAGGCTCATAGACTTCAAATCCTGGCTCTCTGAACTTGGGCTCCGCGGACCGCGCAGAGTGGACCGCGGCCGCGGAGGCAGCTAGCGGGGTCCGCACAAACATGACTGCGGACCGCATGGCTTTGAACCTTGGCAATTTCAACTCTCTGAAGTTCTCTTCCGCGGACCGCACATAATGGAAGTGCGGCCGCGGTGCTTGAAGCTTGGTTTTGCCATTCTCTGAAACTACCTAGTGCGGACCACACAGAATGGACTGCGGTCTCACTAGGTTTTATTCCTTACAATCTGCTCTCTAAATCTCCCTAGTGCGGACCGCACAAAGTGTAGTGCGGCCGCACTAGGCCATTTCTCCTGAGTTTTGCCTTGTCTTTTATACTTGTGCAGGTTTCACTCCTTTTGAGCCGATCTTTGATATTTCATCACTTTATCGATCAAACCGGCAATCAAGCACGGCTTATGAGCCTTTTTGGGACTATTTTGTAACAATTTATAATCAAAGCGTAAGCAAGAAGGGGCATAAAACACGTCAAAATCCCTAGTTATCAAATCCCCCAAACTTAAGCTTTTACTTGTCCTCAAGCAAACAAAATAAGACCCACCCCTTAAGGGAAAATCCAATAATTTTCAGCTATCCTAAACGAACCTCAACAAGCATCAATTGGGACTAACAATTTCCCTCAATACGAATGCATCATTATCAACATTTAACCTTTGAAAAACCATGGATCAAGTGTGACACAAGAGCTTCAAGAGTTGACTCATTACATCAAAGAACTCTCTCAATTACTTTGGTCATTGTGGAACCCAAACTCACACATCCTCAACTCTCCCAAAGCAAACCTCACCTTTAAGAGTATTGGCACACAAATCGAGGTTAATGGGATTTCACTCATCTCTCTCAAGAAAAAGGTCACAAGTCTGGCTCTAGGTACCATATGCTTGCCCCTTATGCAAGTATCCACTAATGTAAGCTTCATTCAACTCAAGATCATATAGGGCTTTTTGTGAAGTCATTGTGAAGGCTATTGGTTCAGGGTAGGAAATGTTTTGGTCTAAGTGGGTTCCATCTTTCCTTAAGCACTTCTTTTGATTCATTTGGCACAATTCACTTGACTCTTTGAGTCATTTCACCTCTTTCCAAGGGGTTAGAGAGACTCATTGTCACTCTTTCTTATGCATTTCAAACCTTTTCTCCTTTTTCAACTTTCCACACCTTTCTTTCTTTTTCACTGCTTTTCTTGAATCCCTTTTTATTCTTTTTCACATTGAACTTTCTTTTTGTCTTTTTGCTTTTCTTTCTTTTTCATTGCCTTTCCTTTTCTTCACTTTTGTGCCTTTTTACCACTTTGTTGCAATCCTCGTCTCTCCCCCCAAACTTATACTTTTGCCATGTGCTCAAGGAAAGATCGGGTGCCAAGAGAGGGTATCTTTTAGAACGGGTATAGGCTTGTAACATGGTTCTTGAAAGAAAAAGGTCTAAGGCTCAAAAGGGTTAACTAGGGATCATATCATTGGTAGGCTATGGAATTTGTTCAACTATCATTTGGATCAAGGAGAGCCTATAATCACTTCCCAAGTCAAATTTCACTTAAGATTTCGCCTCAACAAACATTCAGGGCAAGTTCTAGACCAATGGCTCGGGACTTGGACTCGCAATTCGATTTCTCACCACACAAGCTAAGGGATTGCTAAAGACATAGAGTCGGGGGCCCACAACGACCTTAGATACGATTTGAGCACACAATGGTCCCGAAAAACCACTTGATGATTATCGGCCAACGCAAGAGTCTCAAGGCCACAACTTTCACCATCCTAAACACAACATTTTGTCTTTGACCATGGGATCAAAGGCAAATGTGCTAGGCCCAAGTGAAGCTTTGCTTGAGGTACCCTTAACTATAAACTACCAAAAAACAAAAACAAAAACGGACTCAAACCCTTAAGAAGGTTGTCACGCCATCTATCATTGGGAAGAGCCACCCGGTTCACACAAAACTCCACCTTTGGAAAGAACCGTGGCATTAAGAAAACCAAAGGCTTATTAAAACGTCCAAAGCAAAACAAAAGGCTACGAGCCTATATAAGAAGCTAAAAACGATTTTTTTTTGCGAAACTAGAAAATAGAATGAATATGTACAATAGGGGAGTGAATATACAACGGGGAATGAATATATACAATGATGTAACTTTATATACAGACCAAAGGAAATATAAAAAAGTACGATAAAAGTAACTAAATGTAAGATTATATACAAACCAAATGAAAAATCAAGAAAGCATAAAATAGTATCAATATTTACAGTCATCCAAAAAAAACTGAAAGGCGCACCCCCTCGAATAAAAGCTTGCATTGTCCCTAATGCCAACTAGTCTAAATAAGCACCAAAAAGAGAGAAAAAGGATATAGATGACTCCCTATGCCATGTCCGTCTGCATAAGAGCATGTGTGGTCCCTGGGTCCTCGGTATGCTCGGGAACCTTAGACTGGTTCCCGGTATCCTGCTGCTCAGCTGCTGGGACCTGGACTGGACCTATACTGGCTCTGGCTCTGGTACATCCGGTGGCTGACTGGAGGAAGCCTCCGGTGGGTCCGCCAATTGGATGATGGCATCATCTGCTCTAGGGATAGTCCTCCTCCTCTTCGGAGGCCTCTGTGTCTGCTCCGGATCTGTGGCTGCTACTGGAACTACTGTTGGAGCTGGGTCCTCAAACAATAAGTCTAAAGGCAGTTGGTCTGCCTTCAGTCTATCCACATCCGCCCTCAACTCCTTCACGGACTCCCTGGAGGCCCGTGTCTTGCGCAGCTTCTTGTGCTCCTTGGCAAGCTCCTTTAGAGCCTTGCCATGTGACTCCACTGCCTTTGCCAAATCAGCCTGGGTACGGAGAATCTTCTCCTGGTTTTCTAGTATCTTCTTCAATGCATCCTCAATAGACTGAGGAACCTGTACTGGCTGAGGAGCTGGCTGAGCTGCAATGGTGGAGGTCAAGGTGGACAACTTGGACGAAGCAGTATACATCTAGTTGTTCAGGCTCTGAAGTGTCTGGCTCAGTCGGTGGGCAGTGATAGGACGGGCCCGGGAAGATGGAATCTCCGGGCCAGCTGAAGTAGAGGGACGTGGAGGAATGTCAGCTGAAGTGGAAGGTCTTGGAGGCATAGCTGCAGTAGTGGAGGCAGGCTCAAATGGGGCCTCTACCACAACTGGCTCTTCAGACTGGCCAGTTGGGGCAGGAGCAGGTGCCTTGTAGTTCTTGTCCTTGGGGTTGTCTGGCCCCTTCAAACTATACCATGAAAATGGAACTACTTGTTTGGCCTTGACATCATAGGACTTCTTTTCCACCTCCCTGTCCCAGAAATACATCGAGAGGGTGTTGGGGTAAGGGTAGTTCCGATCGTGCTCTACACCCACTAAGGAGATAATGCGGGTCATCACATTCCCCACATTTATGGGGTATCCCGCCATGATGGAAGCAACCAATACAACCCGGTGGAGAGGAATGGTCTGGTCATGGGTAGTAGGGTCCAACCGACTGCAAACAAAAGTCAACCAACCCCTAGCCTCAAAGTTTAGTGTCCTCCTCAGTATTTTTACCCCCGCAGTCAAACACTCAGGAACGGTACCTGGGATTGCCAGGTGCTGAGCTAACCATGGACGGACCCCCTCGCCCATCTCCAACTTTGCCAGATATAGAGTCTCGTCCTCGTCATTGAACCCCAAATAATCATTCAGAGACTGCCCGTCGAACAATACATTTTTGTCTCGAACCTTGGTCACTTTGGAACCCTTGACGATATGGGCCACATTACAATAAAATTCCTTGACCATATGTTTATTTGCCTCTATACACTGCTCCATAAATATTTCCCAGCCCACTCTAGTCCTAAACTGCCTCTGCACGTCAGGGTTGTGGGGTAATAAGTCTTTGTCAATGAAACTTCGCTTCGGTATCAACTTTCTCACCGGCCACCACTCCCTAAACTTGTGGTATACAATCTCACTCACAAATCTATCTTCCCACACAGCGGGCTTCCTAGTTCAGGCAATGCCTCTCACCTGAGGCTCACCACCCCCAGCTCCCTGCACTTCCTCCTCATCCCCGCCTGCACTCTCCCCAGATAATGAAGTTGTGGGGGAGGTGGAGTCATCCCCACTACCGGCTTCCGACCCCTCAGATGAATCAGAAACGATATTAACTGGCCTCCGAATAGTGGGTGATGGAGGAGGAGTGTCATCAGTCAATTGGAGGTTGGTGACGATATGAGTTGGGACTGAGTCTGAGGAGATGTCTTGGGAGGGCACATACTCACTCCCCGTAGAATGGGAAGCAACTCTATCTGCGGCTTTTATCAGCTTTCGGTTTTTTTTATGTTTTCCCGAGCTTGGGGAGTGAGTTTGACTATTCTCTTTCCTTTGCCCCCTCGGGAGGAATCACCTCTCCCGGGTTATTTTGATCCTTTGCCTCCTCGTTGTTTAACCATTGTCTGCAAGCACAAACATCTAACTTTGTTAGTATTAGCAGAGACAGTGAGACAGATGTGTAATATGAATTGCAGAACAGAAGCAGAAAATTGCAGACACAGTTACAGGAATAGGCCAGTGCGGACCGCACAAAATGGTAGTGCGGCCGAACTGAGGCCACCGCGGACCGCACAGAAATGACCACGGTCCGTACAAGTGTAAGGTCCCCAAACACACTTTCTGAATCTCACCATCGCGGCCCGCACAAAATAGTACCGCGGCCGAGGTGGGCCAGTGCGAACCGCACAAAATGTGGTGCGGCCGCATTGGACAATGCACACCTCTCTGAATCTCATCATCGCGGTCCGCGGAAAGTGGTAATGTGCCCGCGGTGAGGCCACAGTGGACCGCACAAACATGACCGCGATCCGCGATGGGTGCCTAAAATTGGCACTAAGTTAGGGTTTTGGGATTTTTTGCTTTTTAGTTCAAGTTTTCACCTAACTTTGTCCCTACTCAATTTACCCAGTTAATAATACTCCTCAGGCACACAAAAATTAACAGTTACACTAACCTAAGCTAACAAATAGAGAAAAACGGGAAGAAGAAGAAGCTATGGGCTACTGTAAATGAAACAAAAACTAAAATTAAGTAGAAAGAAATGATTGAGATGTTACCAGATGTGTATATGTAATGCAAGTAATCACACTAAGCAAGAATCGCAGGCAATAGGGAAGATGAACAGTACTTTTTGGGTCTTTGAAAGTCAATTTTTCGAAAAGGGTAAACGGTGACCCCTGAGCTCTATTTATAGGAAAAAATGTGGGACCCAGCCTTACCTACAAGCGCGGCCGCACAAAAAGGACCGCGGACCGCGCTGGGTTTGTTCAGAAGAAATTTGAGAAGGCAACCTCTGCGGTCCGCACAAAATGGATCGCGGCCGCAGAGGTCCACCGCGGTCCGCACAAAATGCCATGCGGCCGCGGTGGCAAACTTCAGAGAGTCCTCATATTGGCTCACACCAGTGCGGACCGCACAGAGTGTAGTGTGGCCGCACTGGAAACTTCAGAGACTCAGCAATTTTGCAATTATGCCCTGCACTGCATCAATTCAATCCCTGCAACATCTCACAACCAGTTAACCCAAAAATCAATCCTATACTACCAAGAAAAAGAAAACAAAAAGAAAAACACATGGGTTGCCTCCCAGAAGCGCCTGATTTAACATCGCGACACGAAGCAGGTTACCATCACATCATTTCAAATGAACAACAGCCACCACATGGCTATCATCGAACTTCCCAAGATAATGCTTGACACGGTGTCCATTCACCCTAAAGACTTCACCACTTTTGTTCTTCAAGTCTAGAGCACCAAATGGGGTCCCACACACAACTTCAAATGGACCAGTCCACTTTGATTTCAGCTTTCCCGGAAACAACCTTAGACGAGAATTGAACAAGAGGACCAAATCACCAACTTTGAACTCCTTTCCATGGGCATATTTGTCATGAAGGTACTTCATCTTGTCCTTATACAAGGGCGAACTAGAGTATGCATGGAACCGAAATTCATCAAGTTCATTTAGTTGTTCAACACGAAGGTTGGCCGCAACATCCCACTCAAGATTAAGCTTCCTCAAGGCCCACATGGCTTTATGCTCCAATTCTACTGGTTGGTGACATGATTTCCCAAAAACCAACCGATACGGTGACATACCAATTGGGGTCTTGTAAGCGGTCCGGTAAGCCCATAGAGCATCATCTAACTTTTTAGACCAATCGGTCCTATTGGCATTGACGGTCTTGGACAAAATACTCTTGATCTCCCTGTTAGACACTTCAACCTGGCCACTTGCTTGAGGATGATAAGGTGTAGAGACTTTGTGGTTGACACCATACTTGGATAGCAAGGTATCAAAAACTCTATTACAAAAATATGATCCTCCATCACTAATGATTGCCCGGGGTGTACCAAACCTTGTGAAAATGCTCTTCTTTAGAAATGACACCACACTCCTAGCTTCATTGTTGGGCAAGGCCACGGCCTCAACCCATTCTGACACATAATCAACCGCTACAAGAATGTAAGTGTTCCAACACGAGCTAACAAAAGGGCCCATAAAATCGATACCCCATACATCAAAGATATCAACTTCAAGAATTGTATTCAGAGGCATCTCATCTTTCTTGGAAATCCCGCCCGCTCGTTGACATTGATCACATCTTTTCACTAAATCACTTGCATCTTTGAACAAGGTTGGCCAATAAAAACCACAACTCAAAACTTTCGAAGCCGTTCTCACCCCTCCATGATGGCCACCATAGGGGGATGAATGACAAGCCTCCAAAATACTCAATTGCTCTCCCTCCGGGACACACCTTCGAATAACACTATCTGTGCAAATCTTAAACAAGTATGGATCATCCCAATAGAAGTCCAGACTATCCCGTTTGAGCTTCTTCCTTTGGTTAGAAGAGAGCTCACACGGGATGATGCCAGTCACAATGAAATTAGCAATATCCGCAAACCATGGCATATCACACATTGACACAGAAAGTAGTTGCTCATCGGGGAATGTATCATTGATCTCCAAGCCATCACATGGCCTTCCTTCCTCCTCCAAGAGGGACAACGATCCGTAACTTGGTTCTCACTACCTTTCCGGTCCACTATTTCCAAATCAAACTCTTGAAGAAGTAACACCCATCTCATCAACCTTGCCTTGGAATCTTTCTTGGTCATCAAATACCTAAGGGCGGCATGGTCGGTGTGCACTATGACTTTGGCCCCCATAAGATATGGCCGAAATTTTTCCATGGCGAACACAATAGCCAACAATTCCTTCTCCGTCACCGTGTAGTTCCGTTGAGCTTCATTCATAGTCTTGCTTGCATAGTACACGGGATGAAACATTTTGTTCACTCTTTGACCCAACACTGCCCCAACCGCAACATCACTTGCATCGCACATAAGCTCGAAAGGAAAACTCCAATTGGGTGCGGTAATGATCGGGGTAGTGGTCAACTTATGCTTTAGAAGTTCAAAGGCCTCCATACATTTCTCATCAAACACAAACTTAGCATCTTTCTCTAGCAACTTGCAAAGGGGATTCACAACCTTCGAAAAATCCTTGATAAATCGCCGATAGAACCCCGCATGCCCAAGGAAACTTCCCACCCCTTTGACAGAAGTGGGGGGAGGAAGCCTTGAAATCACCTCAATCTTGGCTTTATCTACTTCAATCCCATGCTTAGAAATTTTGTGACCCAACACTATACCGTGAAGTGGCATTTTTCCCAATTAAGAACTAGATTGGTGTCTTCACACCAGGCCAAGACTCTATCCAAATTCCTCAAACACTCTTCAAATGAATCACCAACCACACTAAAATCATCCATAAAGACCTCCAAAATATCTTCCACCATGTCGTGAAAATAGCCATAATGCATCGTTGGAAGGTCGCCGGAGCATCGCACAACCCGAACGGCATCCGAGAAAAAGCAAATGTACCATATGGGCAGGTGAGTGTTGTCTTCTCTTGGTCCTCCGGAGCAATTAAGATTTGATTATAACCCGAATATCCATCCAAAAAGCAATAAAAAGCTCGCCTCGCAAGGCGATCAAGCATTTGGTCAAGGAATGGCAAAGGGAAATGATCCTTGCGGGTCACCTTATTTAGCTTCCGGTAGTCCATGCAAGCTCTCCACCCGGTGACAGTCCGAGTGGGAATAAGTTCATTGTTGTCATTAGTCACCACAGTCATTCTACCCTTCTTCGGCACACATTGCACCGGAGAAGTGCATGAGCTATCTGAGACTGGATACACCACACCCGCATCTAGCCACTTGATCACTTCTTTCTTCACCACTTCTTGCATTGCTTCATTGAGCCTCCTTTGATGTTCTAAGGAAGGCCTTGNAAACCTCGTCATTTTCGGCGTTCTCCGAGATACCATTAGGGATGCTCAGAACCTGACGACGTCTGTGCTAGGTGGAGTCCCGAGTGAAAACGACCCTTTGTAGGGTTACTTTTCTAGGGTCGATAAGGATGACCTAGCGGATGCGAGCTGAATCTTCGAAGAGGCTCAGTGTCTTTGCTGAATTATAAGTTTTTAGTTGCACTGCAACTTCTCCAATGCCATACTTTTCTTCATTGTCTAATCGATCAATCCTTTCTTTTGTGTAGGCCTTCGATAAATTGAACACAAAATTGTGTCATTCTGAAGTAGAATTGCATAGGGCTTCGAATGAGGAGAAAACCCTTAGGCTTCTCCTTGCCAAAAAGGAGGAAGAACTGAAGCATCTTCGATCGAAGTTGACCAATGCTCGTGAATACGAGTGAGTAAGAAAATCAGGTAACCTCTATTCTGAAAAAAAAATACGGGTTATCTATCCCGTCTTCGGAGGCTAATACTTCAATGTCTCAGGTGCTGCAAAAGTTACATATGATTGGACAACTCCGGGGCGAGGTCGATCAAGTCCGAGCAGAGTGCAATGTATGGAAGGAGAAGATGGACGCTCTCGTAGTGGCTAAAAATTATGCACTTGCGAAGGTATCATACCTAGAGGTTGAACGTCGGAATGCTCAAGGGAGCAACATGGTTCGGGCTGGCAAAATAGCCGAGCTGGAGGCTGGTCTTACGAAGGTCGAGGCCGAAGTTGTGAAAGTCAGGGCCGTGGCTAGAGAAATACAAGCAAAGGCTGACAGGACGGTGGCCATCTATTTGAAGCATGCTGCCGATGCTCAGATGGAGTTGAGGGAGGTTTTCAACCGAGAGAAAAGAAGCAATAACTATTCCCGACGCCGATCCCGGAGGGAGATTCTTGAAGAGGTTCATGCTAAGGGCTTTGATCTTTCCGAGGAGATAAAGCAAGCTAACGAATATGAGGCTGATCCCAAATTTGTCCTTTCCTCCGACGATGATGATGACGTCGAAGATGATGAAGAGGAGGAGGCTGTCGAAAAAGCTACCCTCGGGGAAGTGACAAGTTCGGGGGGGGGGGGGGGGGAGGGAATGCCCCTCAGGAGTATGTAGAATTTTTTCTATCTTTTTATTATTTTTTGCTTTCTATGAATCCTGTGTAATATCTTTTTGTATATATAAAAAGGAAAGGAGTTTCCTTGATCGTTTGCCTTCAATTTTTCTTCGAAGTTTGTTAGATTTTTGATGCTATAATCTCTGAGCGTTGATTCAAATTCGGGGTAGATGAGACCCTCAAGTATTGTCTTTTGATCATTGATCGATAATAGGTTACCACTTAAGGTTCGTTCTCCGAGCTATATTTTAGCTCGGGACTTTTGAGTCCGAGCTGGGTAAGGTCTCGAGCATGGTGTGTGTTGACACCCAATTTTTCCCTATATATTTTCAATATGCAAAATAATTTCAAAATGGTATATGTATGCATATACGCATATATCCAAGTGCTTCATTACTTTTCCTTAATTTTAAAAGATTTTTAAATCTATTTATTTTCCTATTTTATCCATAAAATCCAGTAATTGTTTCCAAAATTATCATTTTTGGTGATTCACTTATTGAACTCTTATATCTATGCTAAAATATAGCGAAGGGAATTTTTGCATATTTTTACAAATTTATTTAGTATTTTTAAAGCTAAATTGCATATAATTGCAATATTAGCCTCTTTTAAGATTTAGCTGCATTTATGTTAATAAAATTAGGTATGGTATTTTTAAATAATTAATTATGTGTCCTAAATCATTTTACTACCTTTAATTTATTTCCAGAAATTACTTTATTGTTTTTTATAAATCAAATGGGGAAAATGGCTATTTAAAAACTACCCAAATTTCATTTCAATTATGGCCTAAATTCTACCCCAATTTCAACCCAATTTACCCCGACCCAATTCCTACTCATACCCGACCCCAACCCAATTAAACTGACCCATATCCGGATCCCCACCTAACCCTTTAAATCTCAGCCGTTGATCATTTAGATCAACGACCACCGGCTGCCCTTTCCTAATTAAACCAAAAGACCCCCCAAACCTTATTCATTATTCACAATTCGATGCCCTTGAACTCTTATTCTCTCCCAAATCCTCTCTACAATAACCCCAAACCCTAGCCGCCGCCACCCTAATCTACCCTAATCCATGGCCTTTCGAGGTTATCAGAGATCTGTACCAGCCTTCCATGGCTTCTACGTGTTTCGTTCTGTGGTCACATGACCAGACTCTGAAGGGGCTTGGTCCAATCTTTGCTCGATGACCTCTCTCCGGTCATCTCTGACCTTTCTCCGGCCAGCCATGGCCATTCCAGTCAGACCTTTGACTCTCCTGTCTAGATCGGTAACTTTCGAAGCCTCTCTCACCTTTTCTGGGTTCTTCTGAAGCCCTAATCTCAAAAACCTTTTCGACTTCTTTCAGGTCTACCTTAGATCCATGCTTGCTATGAGTTTTTACACATCTTCTCGAAGTTTCTTCAATTTTGCTTTCAAAAATGACTCTTTGTCTTTTCCGATTAGGGTTTTCCTGTTAAGTTATTTCAAAATCTCTTCTCCGACTTTTAATATGTTTAAGATATGTGCTTGTTTGTTTAATTTCTTGCTTGACTTGTCTGTTTATCATCTTTACACTCGATTGATGTTAAAACCCTAATTTTTTTGGCTTCATTCGAGTTTCTAAAACTGTTTGCTAAGTATTTGGTTTGATTTATTTGTTTATCATCTTTGAAGCTTGAATATTGTTGAAGAAACCTATGTCTTTGGGTCTGAAATGGTTTGTTTGAATACCTAACTAGATTTGAAGTTCTTTGTTTCAGAATCTGTTTTTCTTTTATGTGATTCCTCTGATTTTAGGCTCCTATTATCTTTAAAACTGGACTATGATTGAAACCCTAATTTTTCAAAGGGTTTACCTTACCTGCTGCTGTGAAACTTTTGCATGTTCTGACACTCTGCTATTGACTCAACGTGACCTTACCTACCTGATTGCTATGCTTCGAAGGTTTGCTTTACTACTGAGCCTTATACCTATTTTTGTGTGATGTTCTTTTGCCAATGAATTTGGCCTCGCATGCCTGGTGTCCCTGCTCACCCTGTTTAAATATTGAAGTGTAGAAGCATGCTACTTCTTTGATTGATCTCCAATCTTGTGACTGATTTCAAAACCTTTCTTTTATGAATTTTAATTTCACTCGCCTGTCAAGGTTAATTGATTCCATTACTTATTTTGCCTTGCTGAATCCTTTCCCAAAATAAGTATATTTCTGTACTTAGACTCGATTGCTTACTTAATTTTTTACTACTTCTTTTTACGGTAACATTCAGTCTGCCTACAAACTGATTTTTCTTTCCTTCTTTTGAACCTTTTAGCCCCGTTAAATAGGTTATTCCTCAATTAAAGGGGAATTACTTTGTTGATTGATTCTGGTTGTTGATTGCTTCCATATTTGTATTGAACTTTACTTATTGCCTTATTTCTCACATATTTTCAAAATAATAAATACCATGCACCCCTCTTCTTTCAAACACACGAACACAAGGAATAAAATACTTGAGTTGAGACACACACTCCACTAAAATCTCACTTTTTCTCTGTTGCTACTTGTATTGCTGCCTTACCTAGCCGGTTGAAAGCCAAGGCTAGGCTGTGGGAAGCTTGCTTACTTTTTCTCTGCATTTGCATCTTTACTGGTATGTTCTAACTAATTTTCAGCATCAACAATAACATGTTTTCTTTACTATTTCCTGCACCCTTGTTTGCTTCCTGTTTGTATTTAATCAAGTTCCATTGTTGAGCATGCTGTAATCTGCCCTTTCTGTTCTGAATTAATGCTTTCTTATGAATTCTGTCAGTCACTTATTATGGCTTGTGAATCCTAAACCCCCATCCACAATGTGTTTGGTATCTGTGGTTGGTTTGGGGCATGATGTCATTGGACATTGCTGTGCATGACCCAAACCTGATCCCCTGGGATCATAACCTCCTTGTCCCCTCTATATGTTGTGTGTTCTGATTGATTTATAGGCATGCCAGCACCTTCTATTGCTGTGCATGCCCAAATCTGATCCCTGCCTAAGGGTATATGCTCTTTGTAATATATTCCCAAACCCCTGACACCTTTGTATGAAATTATGAACTATGTGCTTTACTACTACTATTTTCCCATCATCCCTTACCCCTTCCTTTCTCCCCTCAGTTTTAAAATAAATCCTTATTCCTGCACTTTTACTATACTCTTAGACTTAGGTTCTGCCCCTCTTGTGTGAGCCTTACCTTGGGACCCAAGAGCTCCCTCTGAACTTGGACACATAAGGGCTGGCCCTTCCACACTGCACTCATCTCTATCTGGTTCTATGAATCTGGGTGTAAGCGCTGCCCGGGGTCCTTCGAGACCCGTAGGGAACTCCGACACACCCAGGTCCGAGAAAGGCTTTGAAACAAGTGGTATTTGAGGCATTTTGTTCCATAACTCAGAGAGGAAGTCAGAATCAGGCTTCCTATTGTTGTACTTTCCTATTTTTACATATTTTCTTGATGTAATTCAGCAACTTGTCTGTAATAATTTGTAATAAACATTTGGGGTTGGCTAGTGGAAAAGGGATGGGTAATTATGCATGCTCAAGGGTAGAAAACATGCCTATAGGATTTTTGTTCTGAATGATTCAATTCTGCATTTAGAAAGCATGCCAATAGTACTGGTTTTAAATCCTGCGTGTTCAATTTTGCATTTAGACACCATGTCTATAGGGTTCATTTCAAATTCTGCATGTTCAACTTCACATCTAGATAACCTGCCTATAGGACTTTATTTAAGATTCTGCACGCTTGTGACCACTTAGACGCCATGCTCTAGGATCTAAACGGCTATAAGCTGGTATCATGTTCATAATGTTAAAATCAGTATAATATATAGAAATCATGCCTGTAGGAATTCCCAAGTAAAAATCCTGCCTGTTTCTATTTCACATTCAACTAGATATATTGTCTATAGGAATTAAAATCAACAACTCTAGATATCATGTCTATAGGAGTTAAAACCAGCAATAATGGATATCATCATCTGTAGAATCTGAAACTAGTCTAATTTAAAATCAGTTTATTC
Source organism: Nicotiana attenuata (assembly GCF_001879085.1). Lineage (NCBI taxonomy): Eukaryota > Viridiplantae > Streptophyta > Magnoliopsida > Solanales > Solanaceae > Nicotiana > Nicotiana attenuata. The sequence continues at coordinate 396,212 of NW_017670941.1, forward strand.
TGAACCAGTGTTTAAGTAACTTAATCTCCCTATTTAACATGGTTTAGCAAGCATGCCAATAGGATTTCAAACCGCTCGTTTTTAAGTTTGTTACTGCTTTGCCACATTCTGAATCAGTAATAGATACCATGCTCATAAGATTCCACCCAAACACTTAGGCTAACCTTAGGTAATAACAACAAACAAAGCTAAGCCCGTTTCTGTTAATTAGTAATTGCTACAACCAACAGGCAGGCCTGATTCAGACTTCTTATCTGAGTTATATAATAAAGTGGTCTACTTCAACAACGTAAACTCCCCTTTGCCTTAATATTTTCAGACCTTGATTGTTGTTTGAGTCATGCTATTTGGATTCTTTGCTTGAGGAGGTATACACGAGCCTTCAGTGTTTACGTGCTTTCCCTTTTAATCTGTTGCCCTATGTGTTTTGTATGTCGTCTTAGCTTATTCACCTTTGAAACCTCAAAGTCAGCCTAGTATCCCTCCCCTTTAGGACTAGTAGTCCTAAGTGCCTCCAGGACTGATAGGAATGGGACGGGTAATAGCATGCAATAGTGGTCGAGACCAATCCGCGTTTTAGTACCTTAACGGGGTGGGAAGGTTAGATATAGATATGATGACCGGTGCGCTAATACCACGTGTAGCCCCTCTTTTGAGGAATCATTACCGGGTATTGCATTGATGTGATCCATATTATAAATAAACCTAGGACCCCCTTCCCTCTCTTTCTTTTCCTTTAAAGAATCAGCTTTTTAATAATTGCTCTATTTTACTCCCAAGCATTTGTATTAAAATCCCCTCTTATTTGAGCCTTATCTGCTTACATGTTAATTGCACAAAATTCACAAAGAATTGTCTGGCCGGGAACCACACTAGTGGATCCTGAGGGGTGCCTAACACCTTCCCCTAAGGATAATTTCAAGCCCTTACCCTATCTCTAGTTATCAAATAAACTCATAAATGAACCTTGTAGGTGTCCTTATGCACCATAAATCATTAGGTGGCGACTCTTCAAAAAAATGCAAAACCCAGTTCCCAAATGGAACGATTTGTCCCGTACCCAAATGTCATAAACCCGACCTGCCGATGCAAAGAGGGAAAAAAAGGGGGCACGACAGCATGGCGACTCTACTGGGAATGTTTAAGCTTTTACCATTTCAGATTATTCTTGTGAATTTGTACCTCTCTATGTGCAATTATCTGTTTGATTTGTTTTAGCATCTAATTTCTTCTTTAAAAGTAAAACTGACATGTCTCCCTTGTCTTCTTTCCTTTATTGCTTTAAATTATGAAACTGCTATATTTATCACTTCCTTTATGTGCAAATACATGTCAACATGATGTCTTTTAATTATTGCATAATCATGCTCAACATCATACTCCACTCGTGCCAAAAACAAATACTATAGCAACGCATATAATGAGTGGTTGTGCTCTTCCTATATCATCCCCCTAAATTCGGAAAGGCATATTTGTGGTAAAACTAGCCGATCAGCGGTGCAGACGACAGTTCCGAGCCTTCCCCCTTGAGTTGTCCGCTCAAGGGTACCAGTCTAAGACCCCATAGAAACCTTACTCCATTTAAATTGTAACCTAGCCGGATCAGTTATATTGTCAACATAATGATCCTTTAAGATAGCCCTGTCCAAAGTCCACTGGGTTTTCCTAAACCCAAACGGACATCATCACGTTCTTTGCGTTTATTTGGAGAACTAAATGCTTAATGCTAATTGTTGATGTTAAATAGTCGAGTCTGGTGGGGGTAGGGTCTAACCCTTCTGTTTTGCAGATAATGAGGCACGAAATCTCCAGATTCGGCATGGTTACCAACATCCACCCAAGACTGCTAAGCTGGTGGAAAGATCTTCACTCTAGTGATCAAACTCTCGTCCGAAAATATCTAGGAAATCTACCTTCCCTCCTGGAAATTCAACCCAATAACAAGATCATAGAAGTTGCCACACTGTTTTGGGATTGTGAAAAGGCTGTGTTCCACTTTGGGAACACTGAAATGACACCCTTGCTAGAAGAAATAGGAGGATTGGCCGGTTTGGTGTGGGAAACTCCGAGTTTGCTAATGCCTGAGATCCGCAAAGGTTGAGGCTTCCTTTAAATGATGGGTTTGAAGAAGAATCCAGAATTAACATGCTTGAAGGATTCATACATTCCTTTTGATTACTTGTATGAAAGGTACAGTCACAGCAAATCTTACCGTACCTACTCTAGCAAATTTGCCCTCACATCTTTAAGACATATCCACCGTAGAGTTTTCGTCTTCATGTTTTGTTTCCTGGGGCTGGTCGTGTTTCTAATGAAGAAAGCAAGGATCCACACCAGGCTAGCTATGGTAACCAAAACCCTAATGGAAGGGATTGATGGGCAGGCGTTTAGCATCGTACCCATGATTATTGCAGACATATACCGAGCTTTGGAGAAGTGTCAGCGAGGAGCAAAACACTTTGAAGGTTGCAATCTATTACTCCAACTCTGTCTCATGGAACATCTCCAGAGAGGCGAATATCGACAAGAAATTCGGCGTAGGGACTGGGATGATCACATCGCTTTCCATCACCCAAAGCGAATGAATTACATCCCCGACATGTTTTCCAAGCCAGAGGATGCTAAAGGATGGGTCGAACGGTTTGATAATTTAACCAAGGAGCAAATTCAGTGGATGTTCAAATGGTTTCCAACGGAGGAATTCATTGCCTGATCAAGAGACGCACCTTTCCTGATATTGATTGGTCTCAGGGGGCATACCCTTACATTCACACTTCGGGTTATGAGGCAAGCTGGTAGGAAGCAGGTTATACCCAGGGTCGACAAGATGAGTCATTTCCGAGCTGACTTCCAAGAGGATTGTAGTCCTTACAAGTGCCAAGCACAACATATGTGGCACTGCAAGATCATAATGGGAAGAGATACCATCGAGCCATACAGGTATCATGCTAGTTGCGCTCCTTTCTACTCAGTTTGGTTGGAAGACAACCATGATGGTCTGGGCCAGCCAGGGTTTGCTCGAGGTCACAGGATTATAGATGAAAGGGCCGAGGGACAAGTCAAATACAACCAATTACGCAAGAGAATCCAGGAGTGCGAAAGCGAGCACCCCGAGATAGAAGAATCTATCCAGAAGTTAATTGAGGAATGGAAGGACATGGCTGTCAGTGCCAGCAAGCGACTGGGATACTTGGAGCGAGGCATAGTGGAGTTAGAAAGAAAATCTCTCAAAAGGATCGAAGACTGCCAAAATGCTGAAGGAACCGAAGGCGGATATCTGACCAGGGCCTACCTATTGCTGGGACTTCGTGAGTTGGGGAAGTTGTTCGATGGAGTAGAGGATGCCGAATTTGGGGAGGGTCCTTCTGGGACCAAATAGATAGGAGTTTATCTTTTCGCTTTATGAAGTGCAATAAGGCTAGTGGCCATTAGTGATTTTATTACTATTTAGTGTTGTTTTGGGATTCGTCTATTTTTTATCAAAAAAAAAAGGAAGCATTTAGCATTCTAAGTTCTCCAAATCAACTTGTCGATTGGCCTACCTCGGGCACAACGAGGCTCCAAAATTAGGACACGATTTACATTCCCGCACTATGTGTTTAAATATTGCAATACTTTTTATAATCCTTACTAACTTGGTTACCTTTTTATTTTTACTTTTGTTTTTATTCCCCTCCCCAAAGGTTAGTTCGTGCACTCTGGCAACATCATCCTATTCCACGAGATCCAGGGGCCCTCCACCCATTCCACCTCTAAGTCCTATCATAAACAAGAACAAAGGCAAAATGGAAGATTTGAACAACGTCAGAAAGGAGAATTCAACTGAACGGGTAGAGGTCACAGGTCATGGTACTCAGGTTACTAAGGAAAATGTATCCCAGCCTGAACAGAAATTGCTAAAGTTCCAGGAAGAGCTCGACCAGGTTCGGAATCTGGCAAGTTTGTAATTCTCGCTCAGCACCCCAGATATCACCTTTCCCAATACTCAAAACCCTACACCACCTCAAAACATCCCGAAGCAACAAAATCATCCCGCTCCTCATACTGTTCCACCAAAGACCCAATGCAACACCTGCCATACCTCAAACAACACCCCATTACTTCTCCCAGAACTCCAAAACTCCACAAATGAACACTTCCACACCCATCATAACACCCCCATCTACGTGGAGACCATGCCACTTTCCACCCAACCCATCTCAGGCATACCCGAGTCTGTTGATAAAGATTCGCTCATCAGGAACCTGGCTGAGGAACTTAAGAAATTGACTAGCTGGATTCAGGGCGTTGAAGGAAACAAGGGAATTGAGGGGCTGAATTATGAAGATCTCTGCATACAGCCCGATGTCGAACTGCCCGAGGAGTACAAACCTCCAAAGTTCGAGATGTTTGACGGTACAGGCGATTCAAGGGTCCATTTGAGTACATATTGTGGCAAGCTGGTTGGGGTAGGGAAAGACGAAAGAATTCGCATGAAGTTGTTCATGAGGAGACTAAAAGGAGATGCGCTGTCTTGGTACATCAGCCAGGATCCAAAGAAATGGTCAAGCTGGGTAGGCATGGCGTCCGATTTCTTGGACATGTTCAGGTTTAACACAGAGAATGAGCCGGATGCGTTCTATATTTCGAATTTAAAGAAGAAGCCTACAGAAACATTCCGAAGCTACTAAGGTCAGACCTGCCTTAGAAGAGGAACAGATGAACAAATTCTTTGTCCGGGCCCAAGACCCGCAATACTATAAACGACTAATGATGATCGAGAGCC